>NW_027675452.1:672500-712500 GCF_965601325.2 Salmo salar
CGCTACAGTTCTCCCTCTCCTGCATCTTCCTCCGTGAGGGCAAGGCCACGTAAGTCCACACACACACACACACACACACACACACACACACACACACACACACACACACACACACACACACATACAGTCTATACGTATTCCATTTCCTTCCCTGCACTCGATAGAGTAACGGCAGAAGAAAGGAATAGAGAGTGATTGTGATTTCTGCTGCCGTCCTCCTGCCGTCCACAATACAAACAGGGCTGTAATACCAGTCTCAGTGTGTAATACCGGTCTCAGTGTGTAATACCGGTCTCAGTGTGTAATACCGGTCTCAGTGTGTAATACCGGTCTCAGTGTGTAATACCGGTCTCAGTGTGTAATACCGGTCTCAGTGTGTAATACCGGTCTCAGCGTGTAATACCGGTCTCAGCGTGTAATACCGGTCTCTGCGTGTAACGCCCGGCCTCTGCGTGTAACGCCCGGCCTCTGCGTGTAACGCCCGGCCTCTGCGTGTAACGCCCGGCCTCTGCGTGTAACGCCCGGACTCTGCGTGTAACGCCCGGCCTCTGCGTGTAACGCCCGGCCTCTGTATAGCACCAGTCAGCTAGAGGAATCAACCCCTAGTCACCCGGCTTCAGAATGAGAATATCTCTCATTCAATGGATCCATATTCTCTCCAGCATTCTCTCTCTCCTCTCTCTCTCTCTCTCTCTCTCTCTCTCTCTCTCTCTCTCTCTCTCTCTCTCTCTCTCTCTCTCTCCTCTCTCTCTCTCTCTCTCCCTCTATGCTCTCTCTCCCCCTCTTTCTGTGTTCTTTCTCTCTCCCTCTCTCTCTTTCTATGCTCTCTCTCTCCTCGGTCCCTTTGATAAAGCCAATTGCTATTTTGTATGAGCTTGCTGTCACACAGCCAGTTAAAACAGCGCCAGCTCCTTTGTTGTGCAGGGTAACCGGGGAGCAGCAGTGTGTGACCCTCTTAACCCTTCAGAGAACCATGTCACTGCACACAAATAAACTCCAGAACATCAGTTCAGATCAGCTTCTATTGCTGCTGTTGTCTGACCTGCTGCTGTTGTCTGACCTGCTGCTGGTGTCTGACCTGCTGCTGTTGTCTGACCTGCTGCTGTTGCCTGGCCTGCTGCTGTTGCCTGGCCTGCTGCTGTTGCCTGGCCTGCTGCTGTTGCCTGGCCTGCTGCTGTTGCCTGGCCTGCTTCTGTTGCCTGACCTGCTGCTGTTGTCTGGCCTGCTGCTGTTGCCTGGCCTGCTGCTGTTGCCTGGCCTGCTGCTGTTGCCTGGCCTGCTGCTGTTGCCTGACCTGCTGCTGTGGCCTGGCCTGCTGCTGTTGCCTGGCCTGCTGCTGTTGCCTGGCCTGCTGCTGTTGCCTGGCCTGCTGCTGTTGCCTGGCCTGCTGCTGTTGTCTGACCTGTTGCTGTTGTCTGCTGCTGTTGTCTGACCTGCTGCTGTTGTCTGACCTGCTGCTGTTGTCTGACCTGCTGCTGTTGTCTGACCTGCTGCTGTTGCCTTGCCTGCTGCTGTTGCCTGGCCTGCTGCTGTTGCCTGGCCTGCTGCTGTTGCCTGGCCTGCTGCTGTTGCCTGACCTGCTGCTGTTGCCTGGCCTGCTGCTGTTGCCTGGCCTGCTGCTGTTGCCTGACCTGCTGCTGTTGCCTGGCCTGCTGCTGTTGCCTGGCCTGCTGCTGTTGCCTGGCCTGCTGCTGTTGCCTGCTTCTGATGTCTGACCTGCTGCTGTTGTCTGACCTGCTGCTGTTGTCTGCTTCTGTTGTCTGACCTGCTGCTGTTGCCTGGCCTGCTGCTGTTGCCTGGCCTGCTGCTGTTGCCTGGCCTGCTGCTGTTGCCTGGCCTGCTGCTGTTGCCTGGCCTGCTGCTGTTGCCTGACCTGCTGCTGTTGCCTGGCCTGCTGCTGTTGCCTGACCTGCTGCTGTTGTCTGCTTCTGATGTCTGACCTGCTGCTGTTGTCTGACCTGCTGCTGTTGTCTGCTTCTGTTGTCTGACCTGCTGCTGTTGCCTGGCCTGCTGCTGTTGCCTGGCCTGCTGCTGTTGCCTGGCCTGCTGCTGGCGCCTGGCCTGCTGCTGTTGCCTGGCCTGCTGCTGTTGCCTGACCTGCTGCTGTTGCCTGACCTGCTGCTGTTGCCTGGCCTGCCACCACAGAAAATACCACTGTATTTATTTATGAAGGAGAGAGAGAAATAGAGGGGTGGGGGAGACAAGGAGTGAGAGAGGGGAGGAGAAAGAGAAAGCCAGGGAGAGAGAGGAGGAGAGGGAAGGAGTGAGAAAGGGGAGGAGAAAGAGAGAGCCAGGGAGAGAGAGGTGTTGGGGGAGAGGGAAGGAGTGAGAGAGGGGAGGAGAAAGAGAGAGCCAGGGAGAGAGAGGATGAGGGAGAGAGGTGGTGGGGGGAGAGGGAAGGAGTGAGAGAGGGGAGGAGAAAGAGAGAGCCAGGGAGAGAGAGGATGAGGGAGAGAGGTGGTGGGGGAGAGGGAAGGAGTGAGAGAGGGGAGGAGAAAGAGAGAGCCAGGGAGAGAGAGGTGTTGGGGGAGAGGGAAGGAGTGAGAGAGGGGAGGAGAAAGAGAGAGCCAGGGAGAGAGAGGATGAGGGAGAGAGGTGGTGGGGGAGAGGGAAGGAGTGAGAGAGGGGAGGAGAAAGAGAGAGCCAGGGAGAGAGAGGATGAGGGAGAGAGGTGGTGGGGGAGAGGGAAGGAGTGAGAGAGGGGAGGAGAAAGAGAGAGCCAGGGAGAGAGAGGTGTTGGGGGAGAGGGAAGGAGTGAGAGAGGGGAGGAGAAAGAGAGAGACAGGGAGAGAGGTGGTGGTGGGGGAGAGAGGTGGTGGTGGGGGAGGGAAGGAAGAGAAATGAAGATGGAGAGAGGGAAGGAGAGAGTTAATCCCAGGGTGTTATCTATCTGGTGGTGGCTGGATGTGAAACACACACACACATAAACACACATAAACACACACACACACACACACACACACACACACACACACACATAAACACACACACACACACACACACACACATACATACATACATAAACACACACATAAACACACACATAAACACACACAAAAAAACGCATGCACCCACGGAAACATACAACTTAACACTCACACACACACGTGCACATTTTGTTTCCTCAGCAGCCGCCGCATGAAGGACACTATGCTTATAGACAGGAGAATAGTACTCTCTCTCTCTGTCCGTCTCTCTCTGTCCGTCTCTCTCTCTGGTCCATCTCTCCCTTCCTCTCTGTCCGTCTCTCTCTCTCTCTCTCTCTCTCTCTGGTCCATCTCTCCCTTCCTCTCTGTCTGTCTCTCTCTCTCTCTCTCTCTCTCTCTGGTCCATCTCTCCCTTCCTCTCTGTCACCCTCTCTCTGGTCCGTCTCTCTCTCTGGTCCATCTCTCCCTTCCTCTCTGTCCGTCTCTCTCTCTCTCTCTCTCTCTCTGGTCCATCTCTCCCTTCCTCTCTGTCCGTCTCTCTCTCTCTCTCTCTCTCTCTGGTCCATCTCTCCCTTCCTCTCTGTCACCCTCTCTCTGTCCGTCTCTCTCTCTCTGGTCCATCTCTCCCTTCCTCTCTGTCCGTCTCTCTCTCTGTCCGTCTCTCTCTCTGGTCCATCTCTCCCTTCCTCTCTGTCACCCTCTCTCTGTCACCCTCTCTCTCTCTGGTCCATCTCTCCCTTCCTCTCTGTCACCCTCTCTCTGTCCGTCTCTCTCTCTGGTCCATCTCTCCCTTCCTCTCTGTCCGTCTCTCTCTCTCTCTCTCTCTGGTCCATCTCTCCCTTCCTCTCTGTCCGTCTCTCTCTGTCCGTCTCTCTCTCTGGTCCATCTCTCCCTTCCTCTCTGTCCGTCTCTCTCTCTCTCTCTCTCTCTCTCTGGTCCATCTCTCCCTTCCTCTCTGTCTGTCTCTCTCTCTCTCTCTCTCTCTCTCTGGTCCATCTCTCCCTTCCTCTCTGTCACCCTCTCTCTGGTCCGTCTCTCTCTCTGGTCCATCTCTCCCTTCCTCTCTGTCCGTCTCTCTCTCTCTCTCTCTCTCTCTGGTCCATCTCTCCCTTCCTCTCTGTCCGTCTCTCTCTCTCTCTCTCTCTCTCTGGTCCATCTCTCCCTTCCTCTCTGTCACCCTCTCTCTGTCCGTCTCTCTCTCTCTGGTCCATCTCTCCCTTCCTCTCTGTCCGTCTCTCTCTCTGTCCGTCTCTCTCTCTGGTCCATCTCTCCCTTCCTCTCTGTCACCCTCTCTCTGTCACCCTCTCTCTCTCTGGTCCATCTCTCCCTTCCTCTCTGTCACCCTCTCTCTGTCCGTCTCTCTCTCTGGTCCATCTCTCCCTTCCTCTCTGTCCGTCTCTCTCTCTCTCTCTCTCTCTCTGGTCCATCTCTCCCTTCCTCTCTGTCCGTCTCTCTCTGTCCGTCTCTCTCTCTGGTCCATCTCTCCCTTCCTCTCTGTCACCCTCTCTCTCTCTCTCTCTCTCTCTCTGGTCCATCTCTCCCTTCCTCTCTCTGTCACCCTCTCTCTGTCCGTCTCTCTCTCTCTGGTCCATCTCTCCCTTCCTCTCTGTCACCCTCTCTCTGTCCGTCTCTCTCTCTCTGTCCATCTCTCCCTTTTTCCCTCTTCATTTTTTCTCTGTTTCTCTTCCTCTCACCACTCCCTGTTTAATACCACTATAGACAGGTCGTGATATTCCCTGTTTAATACCACTATAGACAGGTCATGATATTCCCTGTTTAATACCACTATAGACAGGTCGTGATATCCCTGTTTAATACCACTATAGACAGGTCATGATATTCCCTGTTTAATACCACTATAGACAGGTCATGATATTCCCTGTTTAATACCACTATAGACAGGTCGTGATATTCCCTGTTTAATACCACTATAGACAGGTCATGATATTCCCTGTTTAATAACACTCTATAGACAGGTCATGATATTCCCTGTTTAATACCACTATAGACAGGTCATGATATTCCCTGTTTAATACCTCTATAGACAGGTCGTGATATTCCCTGTTTAATACCACTATAGACAGGTCATGATATTCCCTGTTTAATACCACTATAGACAGGTCATGATATTCCCTGTTTAATACCACTATAGACAGGTCGTGATATTCCCTGTTTAATACCATTACAGACAGGTCATGATATTCCCTGTTTAATACCACTATAGACAGGTCATGATATTCCCTGTTTAATACCACTATAGACAGGTCATGATATTCCCTGTTTAATACCACTATAGACAGGTCATGATATTCCCTGTTTAATACCACTATAGACAGGTCATGATATTCCCTGTTTAATACCACTATAGACAGGTCATGATATTCCCTGTTTAATACCATTATAGACAGGTCGTGATATTCCCTGTTTAATACCACTATAGACAGGTCATGATATTCCCTGTTTAATACCACTATAGACAGGTCATGATATTCCCTGTTTAATACCATTATAGACAGGTCATGATATTCCCTGTTTAATAACACTCTATAGACAGGTCGTGATATTCCCTGTTTAATACCACTATAGACAGGTCATGATATTCCCTGTTTAATACCATTACAGACAGGTCATGATATTCCCTGTTTAATACCACTATAGACAGGTCGTGATATTCCCTGTTAATAACACTCTATAGACAGGTCGTGATATTCCCTGTTTAATACCACTATAGACAGGTCGTGATATTCCCTGTTTAATAACACTATAGACAGGTCGTGATATTCCCTGTTTAATACCACTATAGACAGGTCATGATATTCCCTGTTTAATACCACTATAGACAGGTCATGATATTCTCTGTTTAATACCACTCTATAGACAGGTCATGATATTCCCTGTTTAATACCACTATAGACAGGTCATGATATTCCCTGTTTAATACCACTATAGACAGGTCATGATATTCCCTGTTTAATACCACTATAGACAGGTCGTGATATTCCCTGTTTAATACCACTATAGACAGGTCGTGATATTCCCTGTTTAATAACACTCTACAGACAGGTCATGATATTCCCTGTTTAATACCACTATAGACAGGTCATGATATTCCCTGTTTAATACCACTATAGACAGGTCATGATATTCCCTGTTTAATACCACTATAGACAGGTCGTGATATTCCCTGTTTAATACCACTATAGACAGGTCGTGATATTCCCTGTTTAATAACACTCTATAGACAGGTCGTGATATTCCCTGTTTAATACCACTATAGACAGGTCATGATATTCCCTGTTTAATAACACTCTATAGACAGGTCGTGATATTCCCTGTTTAATACCACTATAGACAGGTCATGATATTCCCTGTTTAATACCACTATAGACAGGTCATGATATTCCCTGTTTAATAACACTCTATAGACAGGTCGTGATATTCCCTGTTTAATACCACTATAGACAGGTCATGATATTCCCTGTTTACTACCACTCTATAGACAGGTCGTGATATTCCCTGTTTAATAACACTCTATAGACGGGTCGTGATATTCCCTGTTTAATACCACTATAGACAGGTCATGATATTCCCTGTTTAATACCACTATAGACAGGTCATGATATTCCCTGTTTAATACCACTATAGACAGGTCATGATATTCCCTGTTTAATACCATTACAGACAGGTCATGATATTCCCTGTTTAATACCACTATAGACAGGTCGTGATATTCCCTGTTTAATACCACTATAGACAGGTCGTGATATTCCCTGTTTAATACCACTATAGACAGGTCATGATATTCCCTGTTTAATACCATTATAGACAGGTCATGATATTCCCTGTTTAATAACACTATAGACAGGTCATGATATTCCCTGTTTAATACCACTATAGACAGGTCATGATATTCCCTGTTTAATACCACTACAGACAGGTCATGATATTCCCTGTTTAATACCACTATAGACAGGTCGTGATATTCCCTGTTTAATAACACTCTATAGACAGGTCGTGATATTCCCTGTTTAATACCACTATAGACAGGTCGTGATATTCCCTGTTTAATAACACTATAGACAGGTCGTGATATTCCCTGTTTAATACCACTATAGACAGGTCATGATATTCCCTGTTTAATACCACTATAGACAGGTCATGATATTCCCTGTTTAATACCACTCTATAGACAGGTCATGATATTCCCTGTTTAATACCACTATAGACAGGTCATGATATTCCCTGTTTAATACCACTATAGACAGGTCATGATATTCCCTGTTTAATACCACTATAGACAGGTCGTGATATTCCCTGTTTAATACCACTATAGACAGGTCGTGATATTCCCTGTTTAATAACACTCTACAGACAGGTCATGATATTCCCTGTTTAATACCACTATAGACAGGTCATGATATTCCCTGTTTAATACCACTATAGACAGGTCATGATATTCCCTGTTTAATACCACTATAGACAGGTCGTGATATTCCCTGTTTAATACCACTATAGACAGGTCGTGATATTCCCTGTTTAATAACACTCTATAGACAGGTCGTGATATTCCCTGTTTAATACCACTATAGACAGGTCATGATATTCCCTGTTTAATAACACTCTATAGACAGGTCGTGATATTCCCTGTTTAATACCACTATAGACAGGTCATGATATTCCCTGTTTAATACCACTATAGACAGGTCATGATATTCCCTGTTTAATACCACTCTATAGACAGGTCGTGATATTCCCTGTTTAATACCACTATAGACAGGTCATGATATTCCCTGTTTAATACCACTATAGACAGGTCATGATATTCCCTGTTTAATACCACTATAGACAGGTCGTGATATTCCCTGTTTAATACCACTATAGACAGGTCATGATATTCCCTGTTTAATACCACTATAGACAGGTCATGATATTCCCTGTTTAATACCTCTATAGACAGGTCGTGATATTCCCTGTTTAATACCACTATAGACAGGTCATGATATTCCCTGTTTAATACCACTATAGACAGGTCGTGATATTCCCTGTTTAATAACACTCTATAGACAGGTCGTGATATTCCCTGTTTAATACACACTATAGACAGGTCGTGATATTCCCTGTTTAATACCACTATAGACAGGTCATGATATTCCCTGTTTAATACACTCTATAGACAGGTCGTGATATTCCCTGTTTAATAACACTCTATAGACAGGTCGTGATATTCCCTGTTTAATACCACTATAGACAGGTCGTGATATTCCCTGTTTAATAACACTCTATAGACAGGTCGTGATATTCCCTGTTTAATACCACTATAGACAGGTCGTGATATTCCCTGTTTAATAACACTCTATAGACAGGTCGTGATATTCCCTGTTTAATACCACTATAGACAGGTCGTGATATTCCCTGTTTAATAACACTCTATAGACAGGTCGTGATATTCCCTGTTTAATACCACTATAGACAGGTCGTGATATTCCCTGTTTAATAACACTCTATAGACAGGTCGTGATATTCCCTGTTTAATACCACTATAGACAGGTCGTGATATTCCCTGTTTAATACCACTATAGACAGGTCATGATATTCCCTGTTTAATACCACTATAGACAGGTCATGATATTCCCTGTTTAATACCACTATAGACAGGTCATGATATTCCCTGTTTAATACCACTATAGACAGGTCATGATATTCCCTGTTTAATACCACTATAGACAGGTCATGATATTCCCTGTTTAATACCACTATAGACAGGTCATGATATTCCCTGTTTAATACCACTATAGACAGGTCATGATATTCCCTGTTTAATACCACTATAGACAGGTCGTGATATTCCCTGTTTAATACCACTATAGACAGGTCATGATATTCCCTGTTTAATACCACTATAGACAGGTCGTGATATTCCCTGTTTAATACCACTATAGACAGGTCATGATATTCCCTGTTTAATACCACTATAGACAGGTCATGATATTCCCTGTTTAATACCACTATAGACAGGTCGTGATATTCCCTGTTTAATACCACTCTATAGACAGGTCATGATATTCCCTGTTTAATACCACTATAGACAGGTCGTGATATTCCCTGTTTAATAACACTCTATAGACAGGTCGTGATATTCCCTGTTTAATACCACTATAGACAGGTCATGATATTCCCTGTTTAATACCATTACAGACAGGTCATGATATTCCCTGTTTAATACCACTATAGACAGGTCATGATATTCCCTGTTTAATACCACTATAGACAGGTCATGATATTCCCTGTTTAATACCATTACAGACAGGTCATGATATTCCCTGTTTAATACCACTATAGACAGGTCGTGATATTCCCTGTTTAATACCACTATAGACAGGTCGTGATATTCCCTGTTTAATACCACTATAGACAGGTCATGATATTCCCTGTTTAATACCATTATAGACAGGTCATGATATTCCCTGTTTAATAACACTCTATAGACAGGTCGTGATATTCCCTGTTTAATACTACTATAGACAGGTCATGATATTCCCTGTTTAATACCATTACAGACAGGTCATGATATTCCCTGTTTAATACCACTATAGACAGGTCGTGATATTCCCTGTTTAATAACACTCTATAGACAGGTCGTGATATTCCCTGTTTAATACCACTATAGACAGGTCGTGATATTCCCTGTTTAATAACACTATAGACAGGTCGTGATATTCCCTGTTTAATACCACTATAGACAGGTCATGATATTCCCTGTTTAATACCACTATAGACAGGTCATGATATTCTCTGTTTAATACCACTCTATAGACAGGTCATGATATTCCCTGTTTAATACCACTATAGACAGGTCATGATATTCCCTGTTTAATACCACTATAGACAGGTCATGATATTCCCTGTTTAATACCACTATAGACAGGTCGTGATATTCCCTGTTTAATACCACTATAGACAGGTCGTGATATTCCCTGTTTAATAACACTCTACAGACAGGTCATGATATTCCCTGTTTAATACCACTATAGACAGGTCATGATATTCCCTGTTTAATACCTCTATAGACAGGTCATGATATTCCCTGTTTAATACCACTATAGACAGGTCATGATATTCCCTGTTTAATACCACTATAGACAGGTCGTGATATTCCCTGTTTAATACCACTATAGACAGGTCGTGATATTCCCTGTTTAATAACACTCTATAGACAGGTCGTGATATTCCCTGTTTAATACCACTATAGACAGGTCATGATATTCCCTGTTTAATAACACTCTATAGACAGGTCGTGATATTCCCTGTTTAATACCACTATAGACAGGTCATGATATTCCCTGTTTAATACCACTATAGACAGGTCATGATATTCCCTGTTTAATAACACTCTATAGACAGGTCGTGATATTCCCTGTTTAATACCACTATAGACAGGTCATGATATTCCCTGTTTAATACCACTATAGACAGGTCATGATATTCCCTGTTTAATACCACTATAGACAGGTCATGATATTCCCTGTTTAATACCACTATAGACAGGTCATGATATTCCCTGTTTAATACCACTATAGACAGGTCATGATATTCCCTGTTTAATACCACTATAGACAGGTCATGATATTCCCTGTTTAATACCTCTATAGACAGGTCGTGATATTCCCTGTTTAATACCACTATAGACAGGTCATGATATTCCCTGTTTAATACCACTATAGACAGGTCATGATATTCCCTGTTTAATACCACTATAGACAGGTCATGATATTCCCTGTTTTATACCACTATAGACAGGTCGTGATATTCCCTGTTTAATACCCCTATAGACAGTTCATGATATTCCCTGTTTAATACCACTATAGACAGGTCGTGATATTCCCTGTTTAATAACACTCTATAGACAGGTCGTGATATTCCCTGTTTAATAACACTCTATAGACAGGTCATGATATTCCCTGTTTAATACCACTATAGACAGGTCATGATATTCCCTGTTTAATAACACTCTATAGACAGGTCGTGATATTCCCTGTTTAATAACACTCTATAGACAGGTCGTGATATTCCCTGTTTAATACCACTATAGACAGGTCGTGATATTCCCTGTTTAATAACACTCTATAGACAGGTCGTGATATTCCCTGTTTAATACCACTATAGACAGGTCGTGATATTCCCTGTTTAATAACACTCTATAGACAGGTCGTGATATTCCCTGTTTAATACCACTATAGACAGGTCGTGATATTCCCTGTTTAATAACACTCTATAGACAGGTCGTGATATTCCCTGTTTAATACCACTATAGACAGGTCGTGATATTCCCTGTTTAATACCACTATAGACAGGTCATGATATTCCCTGTTTAATACCACTATAGACAGGTCATGATATTCCCTGTTTAATACCACTATAGACAGGTCATGATATTCCCTGTTTAATACCACTATAGACAGGTCATGATATTCCCTGTTTAATACCACTATAGACAGGTCATGATATTCCCTGTTTAATACCACTATAGACAGGTCATGATATTCCCTGTTTAATACCATTATAGACAGGTCATGATATTCCCTGTTTAATACCACTATAGACAGGTCATGATATTCCCTGTTTAATACCACTATAGACAGGTCGTGATATTCCCTGTTTAATACCACTCTATAGACAGGTCATGATATTCCCTGTTTAATACCACTATAGACAGGTCGTGATATTCCCTGTTTAATAACACTCTATAGACAGGTCGTGATATTCCCTGTTTAATAACACTATAGACAGGTCATGATATTCCCTGTTTAATACCATTACAGACAGGTCATGATATTCCCTGTTTAATACCACTATAGACAGGTCATGATATTCCCTGTTTAATACCACTATAGACAGGTCATGATATTCCCTGTTTAATACCACTATAGACAGGTCATGATATTCCCTGTTTAATACCACTATAGACAGGTCATGATATTCCCTGTTTAATACCACTCTATAGACAGGTCGTGATATTCCCTGTTTAATACCACTATAGACAGGTCATGATATTCCCTGTTTAATACCACTATAGACAGGTCATGATATTCCCTGTTTAATACCACTATAGACAGGTCATGATATTCCCTGTTTAATACCACTATAGACAGGTCATGATATTCCCTGTTTAATACCACTATAGACAGGTCATGATATTCCCTGTTTAATACCACTATAGACAGGTCGTGATATTCCCTGTTTAATACTATTATAGACAGGTCATGATATTCCCTGTTTAATACCACTATAGACAGGTCATGATATTCCCTGTTTAATACCACTATAGACAGGTCGTGATATTCCCTGTTTAATACCACTATAGACAGGTCATGATATTCCCTGTTTAATACCACTATAGACAGGTCGTGATATTCCCTGTTTAATACCACTATAGACAGGTCATGATATTCCCTGTTTAATACCACTATAGACAGGTCATGATATTCCCTGTTTAATACCACTATAGACAGGTCGTGATATTCCCTGTTTAATACCATTATAGACAGGTCATGATATTCCCTGTTTAATACCACTCTATAGACAGGTCATGATATTCCCTGTTTAATACCACTATAGACAGGTCATGATATTCCCTGTTTAATACCACTATAGACAGGTCATGATATTCCCTGTTTAATACCACTATAGACAGGTCGTGATATTCCCTGTTTAATAACACTATAGACAGGTCGTGATATTCCCTGTACATCATGAGACTTGATGTGTTACATGGTTTTACAGTAGGTGTGAGTTGGGCCTTTCTCCCCTGTGAGATTCTTGTCTGCTATGAGAGAGAGAGAGAGAGAGAGATGTTGGCCTGTACAAAATGGCTGTATGTCGTGGATTCTCTTTGTTAGATTTATCATAAATAAAATCTGTCTGTCTGTCTGTCTGTCTGTCTGTCTGTCTGTCTGTCTGTCTGTCTGTCTGTCTGTCTCAGTGACGAGGACATGCAGAGCCTGGCCAGCCTGATGAGTATGAAGCAGGCCGATATCGGCAACCTGGATGACTTTGAGGAGGAGGACGAGGAGAATGAGGAGAACAGGGCCAACCAGGAGGAGAAGGCTGCTAAAATCACAGGTGAGTGGTCACACCTGTATTTGTTAAGGAGACCAGAAGAAGCTGCTGAGATCACAGATGAATTGCAGCAAATCTCCCCTCCAATGTAAAAGGTCATCTGACCTCAGTGAGACTTCCTGCTTCAGTGTTCATGTCTGTAGGTGTATGGGATGTGTTCATGTTTATGGGTGTATGGGTTGTGTTCATGTTTATGGGTGTATGGGATGTGTTCATGTCTGTGTGTGTATGGGATGTGTTCATGGTTATGGGCGTATGGGATGTGTATATGTCTGTGGGTATATGGGATGTGTTCATGTTTATGGGTATATGGGATGTGTACATGTCTGTGGGTGTATGGGATGTGTTCATGTTTATGGGATGTGTTCATGTCTGTGTGTGTATGGGATGTGTTCATGTTTATGGGTGTATGGGATGTGTATGGGATGTGTTCATGTTTATGGGTGTATGGGTTGTGTTTATGGGTGTATGGGATGTGTTCATGTCTGTGTGTGTATGGGATGTGTACATGTCTGTGTGTGTGTATGGGATGTGTTCATGGTTATGGGTGTATGGGATGTGTATATGTCTGTGGGTATATGGGATGTGTTCATGTTTATGGGTATATGGGATGTGTACATGTCTGTGGGTGTATGGGATGTGTTCATGTCTGTGTGTGTATGGGATGTGTTCATGTTTATGAGTGTATGGGATGTGTTCATGTCTGTGTGTGTATGGGATGTGTACATGTCTGTGTGTGTATGGGATGTGTTCATGGTTATTGGTGTATGGGATGTGTATATGTCTGTGGGTATATGGGATGTGTTCATGTTTATGGGTATATGGGATGTGTTCATGTTTATGGGTGTATGGGATGTGTATATGTCTGTGGGTATATGGGATGTGTTCATGTCTGTGGGTATACTGGATGTGTTCATCTTTATGGGTATATGGGATGTGTACATGTCTGTGGGTGTATGGGATGTGTTCATGTTTATGGGTGTATGGGATGTGTACATGTCTGTGTGTGTATGGGATGTGTTCATGTTTATGGGTGTATGGGATGTGTACATGTCTGTGGGTGTATGGGATGTGTTCATGTTTATGGGATGTGTTCATGTCTGTGGGTGTATGGGATGTGTTCATGTTTATGGGTGTATGGGATGTGTACATGTCTGGGTGTATGGGATGTGTTCATGTTTATGAGTATATGGGATGTGTTCATGTTTATGTGTGTATGGGATGTGTTCATGTTTATGGGATGTGTTCATGTCTGTGGGTGTATGGGATGTGTTCATGTCTGTGGGTGTATGGGATGTGTTCATGTTTATGGGTGTATGGGATGTGTTCATCTCTCCCTCCCTCCCTCCCAATCTTCCATCCCTCCTTCCATCCCTCCAGGCATCCCTCTCTCCCTCCCTCCATCCTTCTCTCCCTCATCTCTCCCTCCCTCCATCCCTCTCTCCCTCCCTCCATCCCTCTCTCCCTCCTTCCATCCCTTTCTCCCTCCATCCCTCCCTCCCTCCAACCCTCTCTCTCTCCCTCCTTCTCTCCCTCCATCTATCCGTACATACTCCAGATCACACTGTGACTAATAAATGGGAGCTGCTGAGTTCTGCTTTGTTTAATCTGACTTCACAAAACATAGGCTCTTTACATTAAACTGTGTGTTTCTCCTCTTCCTGTCCCTCTCCGCTGAACGTACATAAATATACATTGGGTGCCTATAGCTGCACGCCACTGGTCATATGCATACGGGCGTAAGTCTTCGTCATAGTGGCGGTTGTACTATCTGTAGGTAACCCTCATGGTCATTCCCTTAGTCCAGGGTTTCCCAAACTCAGTCCTCTGGACCCCAGGGGGTGCAGGTTTTGGTTTTAGCCCCTAACACTACACAGCTGATTCTAATAATCAACTAATCATAGATCTTTAATTATTTCAATCAGCTGTGTAGTGGTAGGGCTAAAACCAAAACCTGCACCCCTTGGGGTCAGAGGACCGAGTTTGGAAAATGCTTCCTTTGTCCCTAGGTTGTACATAACAAAGGTTAAGACAAGAGGATAGTAGTATCCCACAACTATTATCCCACAACTCTTTGAAAAATGTTGAAGAATTCTAAACAATGGGTTCAGCAATGCTAGTTAGCGTCGACGCTAGTCCCATTAATATATAAAAAAAAATTCAAAAGCTTTCTTGTGGAATTATTTTTATTCTAACCTGGGTATCTTCAACCTAGATCAGTCCCAGGATGCTAGCTAGCCTAGCTAGTAACTTGTAGTGGCAAATATGGTAGCATAGCGCTAGCATGACTAACTATAGATGCTAGTTAACCTAGCTTGTAGCGGTAAATACGGTAGCATAGCGCTAGCATGACTAACTAAAGATGCTAGTTAGTCTAGCTAGTAACTTGTAGCGGCAGATACGGTAGCATAGTGCTAGCATTTCTAACAAACGATGCTAGCTAGTAGCTGCAGTTATATGTACTGTCAGTGAATATACACTTTGGACAGTGCAGAAAAACATTTTAATTTGTCTTTATAGTCCAGCATTTTGGTTTTGAGGTCAAATTATTCATATGATTGGACAGTACAGAATGCCATCTTTTTATTTAAGGTTATTTTCATATACACTACCAGTCCAAAGTTTTAGAACACCTACTCATTCAAGGGTTTTTCTTTATTTTTACTATTTCCTACATTGTAGAATAATAGTCAAGACATCAAAACTATGAAATAACACATATGGAATCATGTAGTAACCAAAAAAGTGTTAAACAAATCAAAATATATGTTATATTTGAGATTCTTCAAATAGCCACCCTTTGCCTTCATGACAGCTTTGCACACTTTTGACCAGTAGTGTATATATTTTTATTTATTTCAATGTAACCTTTGTTTAACTACGTAAGTCAGTTAAGAATAAATTATTGTATACAGTTGAAGTCGGAAGTTTACATACACCTTAGCCAAATACATTTAAACTCAGTTTTTCACAATTCCTGACATTTAATCCTAGTAAAAATTCCCTGTCTTAGGTCAGTTAGGATCACCACTTTATTTTAAGAATGTGAAATGTCAGAATAATAGTAGAGTGATTTATTTCAGCTTTTATTTTTTTCATCCACATTCCCAGTGGGTCAGAAGTTTAAATACACTCAATTAGTATTTGGTAGCATTGCCTTTAAATTGTTTAACTTGGGTCAGACGCTTCGTGGAGCCTTCCACAAGCTTCCCACAATAAATTGGGTGAATTTTGTCCCATTCCTCCTGACAGAGCTGGTGTAACTGAGTCAGGTTTGTAGGCCTCCTTGCTCGAACACGCTTTTTCAGTTCTACCCACAAATGTTCTATAGGATTGAGGTCAGGGCTTTGTGATGGCACTCCAATACCTTGACTTTGTTGTCCTTAAGCCATTTTGCCATAACTTTAGAAGTATGCTTGGGGTCATTGTCCACTTGGAAGACCCATTTGCAACCAAGCTTAAACTTCCTGTAACGGTTGTCGTCGGGAATGGAGGACCAAAACGCAGCGGGTTGTATACTCATCTTCTTTTAATAGGATTAAGAAGGAAAACCAAACAAACACGTATACAAAAATCACAAAAAAGAACGAAGAACTCACGAACAACAAAACAGTCTTGTCAGGCTCACACAGGCAAAACAAGAAACAATCTCCCACAAACACTAAACCAAACACATACCCATATATAGGACTCCCAATCAGAGGCAACGAGAAAACACCTGCCTCCAATTGGGAGTCCAACCCCAATAAACCAGACATAGAAATACCAGAGACCACATAGAAATACAAACATAGAACATTACCCAAAAACCCAGAAATAATAAATCAAACGCCCTACTAAATAAACCACCACCCCGAACCACATAAAACAAATACCCTCTGCCACGTCCTGACCAAACTACAATAACAAATAACCCTTATACTGGTCAGGACGTGACACATCCTGACTGATGTCTTGAGATGTTGCTTCAATATATCCACATAATTTTATTTCCTCATGATGCCATCTATTTTGTGAAGTGCACCAGTCCGTCCTGCAGCTATGCACCCCCACAACATGATGCTGCCATCCCCGTGCTTCACGGTTGCGATGGTTTTCTTCGGCTTGCAAGCCTCCCCCTTTTTCCTCCAAACATAACGATGGTCATTATGGCAAACAGTTCTATTTTTGTTTCAGCAGACCAGAGGACATTTCTCCAAAAAGTACGATCTTTGTCCTCATGTGCAGTTGCAAACTGTAGTCTGGCTTTTTTATGGCGGTTTTGGAGCAGTGGCTTCTTCCTTGCTGAGCGGCCTTTCAGGTTATGTCAATATAGGACTCGTTTTACTATGGATATAGATACTTTTGTACCTGTTTTCTCCACCATCTTCACAAGGTCCTTTGCTGTTGTTCTGGGATTGATTTGCACTTTTCGCACCAAAGTACACTCATCTCTAGGAGACAGAATGCGTCTCCTTCCTGAGCAGTATGACGGCTGCGTGGTCCCATGGTGTTTATACTTGCGTACTATTGTTTGTACAGATGAACGTGGTACCTTCAGGCATTTGGAAATTGCTCCCAAGGCTGAAACAGACTTGTGGAGGTCTACAATTTATTGGCTGATTTCTTTTGATTTTCCCATGATGTCAAGCAAAGAGGCACTGAGTTTGAAGGCAGGCCTTGAAATACATCCACAGGTACACCTCCAATTGACTCAAATGATGTCAATTAGCCTATCAGAAGCTTCTAAAGCCATGATTACATTTTCTGGAATTTTCCAAGCTGTTTAAAGGCACAGTCAACTTGGTGTATGTAAACTTCTGACCCACTGGAATTGTGATACAGTGAATTATAAGTGAAATAATCTGTCTGTAAACAATTGTTGGAAAAATTACTTGTGTCATGCACAAAGTAGATGTCCTAACTCACTTGCCAAAACTATAGTTTGTTAATAAGAAATGTGTGGAGTGATTGAAAAATGAGTTTTAATGACTCCAACCTAAGTGTATGTAAACTTCTGACTTCAACTGTATCTGGTTTAGAAATGAGGGCACTATGTATCTAGTCGCCCCCTGCAGATACCTCTACTGTCTATGAATATACACTGCTCAAAAAAATAAAGGGAACACTTAACCAACACAATGTAACTCCAAGTCAATCACACTTCTGTGAATTCAAACTGTCCACTTAGGAAGCAACACTGATTGACAATACATTTCACATGCTGTTGTGCAAATGGAATAGACAACAGGTGGAAATTATAGGCAATTAGCTAGACACCCCCAATAAAGGAGTGGTTCGGCAGGTGGTGACCACAGACCACTTCTCAGTTCTTATGCTTCCTGGCTGATGTTTTGGTCACTTTTGAATGCTGGCGGTGCTTTCACTCTAGTGGTAGCATGAGACGGAGTCTACAACCCACACAAGTGGCTCAGGTAGTGCAGCTCATCCAGGATGGCACATCAATGCGAGCTGTGGCAAGAAGGTTTGCTGTGTCTGTCAGCGTAGTATCCAGAGCATGGAGGCGCTACCAGGAGACAGGCCAGTACATCAGGAGACGTGGAGGAGGCCGTAGGAGGGCAACAACCCAGCAGCAGGACCGCTACCTCCGCCTTTGTGCAAGGAGGAGCAGGAGGAGCACTGCCAGAGCCTTGCAAAATGACCTCCAGCAGGCCACAAATGTGCATGTGTCTGCTCAAACGGTCAGAAACAGACTCCATGAGGGTGGTATGAGGGCCCGACGTCCACAGGTGGGGGTTGTGCTTACAGCCCAACACCGTGCAGGACGTTTGGCATTTGCCAGAGAACACCAAGATTGGCAAATTCGCCACTGGCGCCCTGTGCTCTTCACAGATGAAAGCAGGTTCACACTGAGCACATGTGACAGACGTGACAGAGTCTGGAGACGCCGTGGAGAACGTTCTGCTGCCTGCAACATTCTCCAGCATGACCGGTTTGGCGGTGGGTCAGTCATGGTGTGGGGTGGCATTTCTTTGGGGGGCCGCACAGCCCTCCATGTGCTCGCCAGAGGTAGCCTGACTGCCATTAGGTACCGAGATGAGATCCTCAGACCCCTTGTGAGACCATATGCTGGTGCGGTTGGCCCAGGGTTCCTCCTAATGCAAGACAATGCTAGACCTCATGTGGCTGAAGTGTGTCAGCAGTTCCTGCAAGAGGAAGGCATTGATGCTGTGGACTGGCCCTCCCGTTCCCCAGACCTGAATCCAATTTAGCACATCTGGGACATCATGTCTCGCTCCATCCACCAACGCCACGTTGCACCACAGACTGTCCAGGAGTTGGCGGATGCTTTAGTCCAGGTCTGGGAGGAGATCCCTCAGGAGACCATCTGCCACCTCATCAGGAGCATGCCCAGGCGTTGTAGGGAGGTCATACAGGCACGTGGAGGCCCCACATACTACTGAGCCTCATTTCGACTTGTTTTAAGGACATTACATCAAAGTTGGATCAGCCTGTAGTGTGATTTTCCACTTTAATTTTGAGTGTGACTCCAAATCCAGACCTCCATGGGTTGATAAATTGGATTTCCATTGATTATTTTTGTGTGATTTTGTTGTCAGCACATTCAAATATGTAAAGAAAAAAGTATTTAATAAGATTATTTATTTCATTCAGATCTAGGATGTGTTGTTTAAGTGTTCCCTTTATTTTTTTGAGCAGTATATGTCTGCTTTTAGCCTTGACATATGTACTGAATAAAAATAGAAACGCAACGAAGTGTTAGTCCCATGTTTCATCAGTTGAAATAACTGATTCCAGATATTTTCCATTCGCACAAAAAGCATTTTTCTCTCTAATTTTGTGCACAAATTTGTTTGCAATCCTGTTAGTGAGCGTTTCTCATTTGCCAAGATAATTATCCACCTGACGTGTGGCATATCAAGAAGCTGATTAAACGGCATTATCATTACATAGGTGCACCTTGTGCTGGGGACAATAAAAGGCCACTCTAAAAATGTGCCGTTTTGTCATACAACACAATGCCACAATGTCTCAAGTTTTGAGGGAGCATGCAATTGGCATGCTGACTGTAGGAATGTCCACCAGAGCTTTTGCCAGAGAATTGAATGTTAATTTTTCTACCATAAGCCGCCTCCAACGTTGTTTTAGAGAATTTGGCAGTATGTCCAACCGGCCTTACGACCGCAGACCACGTGTAACCATGCCAGCCCAGGACCTCCACATCTGGCTTCTTCAGCTGCGGGACCGTCTGAGACCAGCCACCCGGACAGCTGATGAAACTCAGTGTTTCTCCCTGTAATAAATCCCTTTTGAGGGGAAAAACTCATTCTGATTGGCTGTGCCCCTGCCATGGCTGCGCCCCTGCCATGGCTGCGCCCCTGCCCAGTCATGTGAAATCCATAGATTAGGGCCTATTGAATTCATATCAGTTGACTGATTTCCTCATATGAACTTTAACTCAGTGAAACCGCTGAAGTTGTTGCTTGTTGTGTTTTTATATTTGTGTTCAGTACATGTGTGTATTAGCTGTGCTAGCAAGGCAAAGTGAACAGTGTTCTATTAATAGTGTATATGCATTCTCTTATTCTTAACATGTACAGTATGTGCTAACAATGACTTTGTGAATATATATGTGCTCTCTTAACCTTCTACATATGGCTAGGTATATTCAATATCAAACACACACACACACAGACACAGGACTGTGAATATATGTTGTCACTAAGCCCAGCGTTGCTACCCAAAGCTAACCCATCTATGTTCTGTCATATACAGGTAACTGCCAAAATAATGGAAACACTTGAGTAAATGAGGGATATAAAGTATATTGAAAACAGGTGTGGTTCCTGAGTTAATTAAGCAATTAACATCCCATCATGTATAAAAATGCTGGGCAGGCCATTATTTTGTCTACCATGGCTATGTCCCCTGTAGGATGACAATGCTCCCATCCACAGGACACGGGGGATCACTGAATGGTTTGATGAAAACGTTGTTTACCATATGCCATGGCCGTCTCAGTCACCAGATCTCAACCCAGTTAAGCACTTATAGGAGATTCTGGGGCATCGCCTGAGACAGTGTTTTCCAACACCATCAGCAAAACACCACATGATGGAATTCCTTGTGGAATAATGGTGTTGCATTCCTATATAGTTCCAGACACTTGTAGAATCTATGCCAAGGCACATTGAGGCTGTTCTGGCTCCTGGTGACCCACCGCCCTATTAAGACATTCTATGTTGGTGTTTCCTTTATTTTGGCAGTTACTTGTATATGTAGTCTCTTAGCCTTTACATTAATGTGCTGCCTAACACATATATATCCTCTCTGAATATATGTGAATATATGTAGTCTCTTAGCCTTTACATTAATGTGCTACCTAACACATATATATCCTCTCTGAATATATGTAGTCTCTTAGCCTTTACATTAATGTGCTGCCTAACACATATATATCCTCTCTGAATATATGTGAATATATGTAGTCTCTTAGCCTTTACATTAATGTGCTACCTAACACATATAACCTCTCTGAATATATGTAGTCTCTTAGCCTTCAACATATGATATTCTACTACCTAACCTAACACATATAACCTCTGTGAATATATGTGTGTATTGTATGTTTTCTCTCTGCTCACTGCTGTCCTCCCTTCCTGCTCTCTGGCCTGGTTGTTTTCAGAGATGGTAAACCAGCTCAATGCTCTCAGCTGCTTAGCCGGAGATCCTGAAGACTACTTCCTAAAGCTGGCTAGTAAAACACCAAGCAGCGCTCAGTCTCCCTCCCAAGGTCTTTCTGTTTTCAACTTTCAACCTTTTCTCTTTTTCTTTCTCACTCGTTCTCACTGTCTCGTTCTGTTGTTCTGTCCCTTTTTGTCTTGTTCTTTCTAACTCTCGTTTCTCTCTCTCCTGCTCTAGCTTGCTCTCTCTCTCTCTACTGCCCTAGCCCTCTCTCCCTCTACTGCCCTAGCCCTCTCTCCCTCTACTGCCCTAGCTCTCTCTCTACTGCCCTAGCCCTCTCTCCCTCTACTGCCCTAGCTCTCTCTCTACTGCCCTAGCCCTCTCTCCCTCTACTGCCCTAGCTCTCTCTCTACTGCCCTAGCCCTCTCTCCCTCTACTGCCCTAGCTCTCTCTCTACTGCCCTAGCCCTCTCTCCCTCTACTGCCCTAGCTCTCTCTCTACTGCCCTAGCCCTCTCTCCCTCTACTGCCCTAGCTCTCCCTCTACTGCCCTAGCTCTCCCTCTACTGCCCTAGCCCTCTCTCCCTCTACTGCCCTAGCTCTCCCTCTACTGCCCTAGCCCTCTCTCCCTCTACTGCCCTAGCTCTCTCTCTACTGCCCTAGCTCTCCCTCTACTGCCCTAGCTCTCTCTCTCTCTACTGCCCTAGCCCTCTCTCCCTCTACTGCCCTAGCTCTCCTTCTACTGCCCTAGCTCTCTCTCTGCTGCCCTAGCTCGCTCTCTACTGCCCTAGCCCTTACTCTCTACTGCCCTAGCTCTCTCTCTACTGCCCTAGCTCTCTCCTGCCCTAGCCCTTACTCTCTCCTGCCCTAGCCCTTACTATCTACTGCCCTAGCTCTTTCTCTCTACTGCCCTAGCCCTTACTCTCTACTGCCCTAGCTCTCTCTCTACTGGCCTATCCCTTACTCTCTACTGCCCTAGCTCTATCTCTACTGCCCTAGCTCTATCTCTACTGCCCTAGCTCTATACTGCCCTAGCTCTCTCTCTACTGCCCAAGCCCTTACTCTCTACTGCCCTAGCTCTCTCTCTACTGGCCTAGCCCTTACTCTCTACTGCCCTAGCTCTTTCTCTCTACTGCCCTAGCTGTCTTTCTACTGCCCTAGCTGTCTTTCTACTGCCCTAGCTCTCTCTCTCTACTGCCCTAGCACTCTCTCAACTGTTCTCTCTCTACTCCACTCTCTCTCTCTCTCTCTCTCTTCTGCCCTCTCTCGCTCTCTCTCTACTGCCCGCTCTCTCTCTACTGCCCTCTCTCGCTCTCTCTCTACTACCTTCTCTCGCTCTCTCTCTACTGCCCTGTCTCGTTCTCTACTGCCCTCTCTCGCTCTCTCTCTACTGCCCTCTCTCGCTCTCTCTCTACTGCCCTCTCGCTCTCTCTCTACTGCCCTCTCTCGCTCTCTCTCTACTGCTCTCTCTACTGCCCTGTCTCGTTCTCTACTGCCCTCTCTCGCTCTCTCTCTACTACCCTCTCTTGCTCTCTCTCTACTGCCCTCTCTCGCTCTCTCTCTACTGCCCTCTCTCTCTCTCTACTGCCCTCTCTCTCTCTCTACTGCCCTCTCTCTCTCTCTACTGCCCTCTCTCTCTCTCTACTGCCCCCTCTCTTGCTCGATCTCTACTGCCCCCTCTCTCTCTCTCTACTGCCCTCTCTCGCTCTCTCTCTACTGCCCTCTCTCGCTCTCTCTACTCCCTCTCTCGCTCTCTCTCTACTGCCCTCTCTCTCTCTACTGCCCTCTTTCGCTCTCTCTACTCCCTCTCTCGCTCTCTCTCTACTGCCCTCTCTCTCTACTGCCCTCTCTCGCTCTCTCTCTACTGCCCTCTCTCGCTCTCTCTACTCCCTCTCTCGCTCTCTCTCTACTGCCCTCTCTCTCTCTACTGCCCTCTCTCGCTCTCTCTACTCCCTCTCTCGCTCTCTCTCTACTGCCCTCTCTCTCTCTACTGCCCTCTCTCGCTCTCTCTCTACTGCCCTCTCTCGCTCTCTCTCTATTGCCCTCTCTCGCTCTCTCTCTACTGCCCTCTCTCGCTCTCTCTCTATTGCCCTCTCTCGCTCTCTCTCTACTACCCTCTCTCGCTCTCTCTCTATTGCCCTCTCTCGCTCTCTCTCTACTGCCCTCTCTCTCTCTACTGCCCTCTCTCGCTCTCTCTCTATTGCCCTCTCTCGCTCTCTCTCTACTGCCCTCTCTCGCTCTCTCTCTATTGCCCTCTCTCGCTCTCTCTCTACTACCCTCTCTCGCTCTCTCTCTATTGCCCTCTCTCGCTCTCTCTCTACTGCCCTCTCTCTCTCTACTGCCCTCTCTCGCTCTCTCTCTACTGCCCTCTCTCGCTCTCTCTCTACTGCCCTCTCTCGCTCTCTCTCTACTGCCCTCTCTCGCTCTCTCTCTACTGCCCCCTCTCTCTCTCTCTCTACTGCCCCCTCTCTCTCTCTCTTTCTACTGCCCTCTCTCTCTCTCTACTACCCCCCCCCCCCCCCTCTCTCTCTCTCTCTCTCTCTCTCTCTCTCTGTACCATTGGTGACGTGGTCGTGTTGCCTGGTGTTCCCGTGTTGTACTTCAGATTACGTTTAGTACATTGGTTGGTTTTCATTGGCTGTTTTTCTGTCCTTTTTCAGTTTGCCCTCTTGGTGTCCAAGCCCCTGAACCCTGAACCTCCCCCTTTTGTCTGCAATTTGTAGTGAACCAATGACCAGTCATATTCCTCGTCTATGGTGTTGCTTTGTCACCATAGAGAAAAGAACACACACATACACACACACAATGCTGCTGCCACTTGTGACAATGATGGCCTAATATGGCCCAGAATGCAGCAGGAGAAATACCACACCTTATCAGCTACTACCACTTCACTACGTATACACACACACACACACACACACACCTACACACACACACTCTCTCACACACACGCTCGTCATCTCACTCACTCTGTGCATAGACTTTCTCACGCTCACATACCGCATTCAGAAGCACACACAGTTACCATTTTGTTTCTCACACACTGTTGAGACACGGACACACACACAACCTAGACAGGCATTGTTGTCTTGATGATGAAGAAGATGAATCTCTGAGCTCTGTAGCGACTCCCAGCCTGCACTAGTGGTTTCTCATGGCAACCCGGTTCCATCATTCTCTGTTGAATTCCACCGCTGGACTGCTACTGTAGTGAAACTGGACAGGGATGGACAGGCATTAACCAGTCACCTTTTACCAGAAGGAAGGAATACTTCTGGAAACCAAATGAACTTGAGTGGTTCACTCCAAAGTGCAGATTCTTTGTATCTTTTTATTTCTGGATGTTTGTCTTCATTTTTGACCCTTTCATCAGGGTTGGTTGTGAAGGTGTTTATCTCAACTCATTTTCTTTCGCTAGTTTGAACTATTTTCCTTTTTTTTGTTGTTAATTTGTTCTTTCGTTCCTGCATTGTTTTGGTTCCCATGGCGACAGAGCTGATCAGTAAGCTGAACTTCCTGGAGGAGGATCAGGACACGCCACCTGCCCTCTGCTCCAATCCCTTTGAAGATCCAGCTGATGATGTTGATGACCCCTCCCACCTGGAACACACCAATCACTTCAACCCGTTCGGTGACCCGGATGATGGTGGTAGGCATGACCTTTGACCTCTATCTCCCTGTTCTGTCTCTCTCTACCTCTACTTCCTGTCTCTCTCTGTCTATCTCTCTCTGTACTGTATGTCTACCTGTCTGTAAGGGATTAGGGGTTTTAGCAGTTTGATTTACACTGCATGGTCAAAAGTATGTGGACACCTGCTCGTTGAACATTCATTCCAAAATCAGGGGCATAAATATGGAACTGGTCCCCTCTTTGCTGCTATAACAGCCTCCACTCTTCTGGGAAGGCTTTCCACTAGATGTTGGAACAATGCTGCGGGGACTTGCTTCCATTCAGCCACAACAGCATTAGTGAGGTCGGGTACTGATGATAGCTCGCAGTCGGCGTTCCAATTCATCCCAAAAGGTGTTTGATGGGGTTGAGGTCAGGCTCTGTGCAGGCCAGTCAAGTTCTTCCACACCCATTTTGACAAACCATTTCTGTATGAACCTCACTTTGTGCACGGGGGCATTGTCATGCTGAAACAGGAAAGGGCCTTCCCCAAACTGTTGCCACAAAGTTGGAAGCACAGAATTGTCTAGAATGTCATTGTATGCTGTAGCGTTAAGATTTCCCTTCTCTGGAACTAAGGGGCCTGAACCATGAAAAACAGCCCCAGACCATTATTCTTCCTTCAGCAAACTTTACAGTTGGCACTATGCATTAGGACAGAGGTGTCCACATAATGTTGGTGTACATTATTATGGGGTCAACATCAAAGACTGATTTATTATCCTTTATGAGGTTTTATATTGTGTTTTCTATCCAAGTTTAATGACATAGTTGTTGAAAGATGTATTTTATTGTTCTGAGGTTGTTTATAAAGTGCCTGCCATACTAAATATTACCCTTTTGCTGCTGTCGAGATGTCAAGAAATGTCACGCAGCATTGTGAATCCTGTGTGTTTATGTATTCTGTCAGTAAAGCAGAAGACTGTCTGACAGACAGACAGCTAAGATAATATTGACCCGTCTCTCTCTCTCTCGCCCTCTCTCTCTCTCGCTGTCTCTCTCTTCTCTGTTTCTCTCTCTCTCTCTGTCTCTCTCTCTCTCTCTGTCTTTTTCTGTCTCTGTCTTTCTCTTTCTCTGTCTTATCCTCTCTCTTGTCTTTCTTTCTCTGTCTCTCTCTCGCCGTCTCTCTCTCTCTCTCTCTCTCTCTCTCTCTCTCTCTCGCTGTCTCTCTCTCTTCTCTGTTTCTCTCTCTCGCTGTCTCTCTCTCTTCTCTGTTTCTCTCTCTCGCTGTCTCTCTCTCTTCTCTGTTTCTCTCTCTCGCTGTCTCTCTCTCTTCTCTGTTTCTCTCTCTCGCTGTCTCTCTCTCTTCTTTGTCTTTGTCTTTTTCTGTCTCTGTCTTTCTCTCTCTCTCTTATCCTCTCTCTGTCTTTCTCTCTCTGTCTTTCTCTCTCTGTCTTTCTCTCTCTCTCTTTCTCTCTCTGTCTCTGTCTCTCTGACCATATTAGACAGACATGACTCTCTGTCTCTCTGACCATAGTAGACAGACATGACTCTCTGTCTCTGTCTCTCTGACCATAGTAGACAGACATGACTCTCTGTCTCTGTCTCTCTGACCATAGTAGACAGACATGACTCTCTGTCTCTGTCTCTCTGACCATAGTAGACAGACATGACTCTCTGTCTCTGTCTCTCTGACCATAGTAGACAGACATGACTCTCTGTCTCTGTCTCTCTGACCATAGTAGACAGACATGACTCTCTGTCTCTGTCTCTCTGACCATATTAGACAGACATGACTCTCTGTCTCTGTCTCTCTGACCATAGTAGACAGACATGACTCTCTGTCTCTCTGACCATATTAGACAGACATGACTCTCTGTCTCTGTCTCTCTGACCATAGTAGACAGACATGACTCTCTGTCTCTGTCTCTCTGACCATATTAGACAGACATGACTCTCTGTCTCTCTCTCTCTGACCATAGTAGACAGACATGACTCTCTGTCTCTGTCTCTCTGACCATAGTAGACAGACATGACTCTCTGTCTCTGTCTCTCTGACCATAGTAGACAGACATGACTCTCTGTCTCTGTCTCTCTGACCATAGTAGACAGACATGACTCTCTGTCTCTGTCTCTCTCGACCATAGTAGACAGACATGACTCTCTGTCTCTGTCTCTCTGACCATAGTAGACAGACATGACTCTCTGTCTCTGTCTCTCTGACCATAGTAGACAGACATGACTCTCTGTCTCTGTCTCTCTGACCATAGTAGACAGACATGACTCTCTGTCTCTGTCTCTCTGACCATAGTAGACAGACATGACTCTCTGTCTCTGTCTCTCTGACCATAGTAGACAGACATGACTCTCTGTCTCTGTCTCTCTGACCATAGTAGACAGACATGACTCTCTGTCTCTCTGACCATAGTAGACAGACATGACTCTCTGTCTCTCTGACCATAGTAGACAGACATGACTCTCTGTCTCTGTCTCTCTGACCAAAGTAGACAGACATGACTCTCTGTCTCTGTCTCTCTGACCATAGTAGACAGACATGACTCTCTGTCTCTGTCTCTCTGACCATAGTAGACAGACATGACTCTCTGTCTCTGTCTCTTTCCTTCATCAGAGTGTGAGGAGGGTTCAGCCCTGAGTGACAAGCCTCTTGTTTTATCTTACAGGATGTTTATTTGTTTTAGCCTTGCCTTTAATCAGAACTAGTATATTGTGTGTGTGTGTGTGTGTGTGTGTGTTTATATCTCTAACCTCCTCTGTCTTCCCCCCAGACACAGGGCCCCCCTCCCTCACCCTCCGACAGGACCCAGTGGCCTACTATGTCCAAGAACCCTCCAACCCCTTCGACGAAGACGAAGTCAACCCACACTCACACACAGAGTACAACCCGTTTGACGAGCCCGACCAGGACCCAGACCTTGTCCCAGACCCCGACCCCCAGGGGCCCCAGGTCCAGCAGCCGGAGGCTCCCAAACCCAGGGGGAGGAAGGGGGTCAGGCCAGTGGATATGAGCAAGTATCTGTATGCTGATACCAACGCACCACCAGAGGACCAACTGGATGAGTGAGTTACAGGGGGATGTGGGGGGGTTAAAGAGTGTGGGGGGGTCGGTGAGTGGGGGGGTTAAAGAGTGTGTGTGTCTGTGTGTGTGTGTGTGTGTGTGTGTGTGTGTGTGTGTGTGTGTGTGTGTGTGTGTGTGTGTGTGGGTGTTCAGACATTTGGGGATGATTACGGGGTTCAGTCATAAAGTGAATTTGTACTCTAGTGTGTGTCAGGGTTTCTGTTAGGAAAATGGGAAGATTTTAATTTCACGGCCATTTGAGAAATGTACTGGACCCATATATATTGGGTCACTCTCATTGGGTGCATAAGCCATTAGGCCGTCCACTCACAGTGCTCGGAACAACAGCCAATCACATTTAGATGACGGTAATTCATCTGAACAGAGCATTCAACTCATGTAATAAAGCAAACAATCAAATGTAGTTTTCAAACATTTGCCAAAATGCAATTTGTGTGAAAACAGCATTCTAAACAGAGCCCCTTCAAAAAGACTTCACCAGAAAGCTGGACCGAGCCACAGAGGAATAGAGGATCATTAGCTTCTTTTAAATAAAATAGTTGTGGATTGTTTCAGATCACAAGCCCGTTGGCCTATTTCAGAAGCTCGCAATTTGGGCAGCGTACATGGTCATAGGTCTAGCTAATTATTGAGTTGTGTCTGTCAGTGTAAAGCATCTAAAATATGTGTAAAGATAATGTGTCGTGTATAATTTAAAATGTTAAGATGGGAGGGGGGGGGGGTGAAGATATAGGCCAGTCTCTCTCCAGAATGGCTCAGCAGGGCAGGTGTGTGTGGTGAAGATATAGGCCAGTCTCTCTCCAGAATGGCTCAGCAGGGCAGGTGTGTGTGGTGAAGATATAGGCCAGTCTCTCTCCAGAATGGCTCAGCAGGGCAGGTGTGTGTGGTGAAGATATAGGCCAGTCTCTCTCCAGAATGGCTCAGCAGGGCAGGTGTGTGTGGTGAAGATATAGGCCAGTCTCTCTCCAGAATGGCTCAGCAGGGCAGGTGTGTGTGGTGAAGATATAGGCCAGTCTCTCTCCAGAATGGCTCAGCAGGGCAGGTGTGTGTGGTGAAGATATAGGCCAATCTCTCTCCAGAATGGCTCAGCTGTCTCCCGCCAGTTCATGGCATTCATTGTGTGAATTGTTTGCCTTTTTATTGTTTATTTGTATCAATTCTTCATTACATATGTCACCAGTAGTAAATGTACCATTAATCCCCATCATTTGGTTAGTTAATTTTCTGTAAATGCGTCTATTAATTACAGTAATTTACAGTTCTCATTCTCGGAGTGGGAACATTGTTTGCAGAGTTCACAACCTGTTACACTTGTGAGAAACAAGATTGGGTTGATTTAATAACCATTATTTATGAGATTTGTACATTTGTTTTTCGTTGTCTTTTGTTTGGGGTTCTCCATGTGAGGAAACGGGTACACGTCTGCTTTCTCTGTCCTGATAATGTTGAGGAAGCGCACGCATGCCTGAGCCCGTAGAGAAGTACCTGGCCTGCTGCACGGAAATGTAGGAAAGTGTTTTTTTTTTTTAACAATGATAATATATTGAAACTACAGTTCCTCACAGTAAGCTATTTGAAACATCTTTCCACCAATCTCCCCCTCTAATCACCAATCCTCGGTGTGAAAGAGCAGTGGAAGTTATAGTCCTGCTGCAGCAGCATAGGCTGTGAGTTCCATGTGCTAATTTCATTAGCCGCCAATGGATCACGGTGTATCAATGTGTCCATATGACAGAGGCTGGTGATCTTGACTTTTAACATTTTAGATTTCAAGCATTTTAATTGACATTTTTTCTGATTAACCACGTGACAATGATTTTGAGAAACGAGAAGATTATTATTGAAATGAAACACGAAAATGCGCATATGAAAATCGGAACGGTAGAAATGGTAAGATACATTTGAAGCTTCGCCAAACTTGAAACTCACGCTCTGCCTATGAATCTTTATAAAATATTTGCCTCCACGTTTCCACGGTCAGATTCTGCGTACAGGCTACTTTGAAGCAAGACATGCTTCATAATATGAAATTAAACATTCAGGTTTCAAACAATGAGGTATTTTCAAAGTGCATACTGCCTCCAGCTCACATTGTGGAGGAAGCGCTCAGAGCCTCATAGCCTGTTGCACTTGAATGGTGAATGGGAGGCACGCTTCAACTGCCAGTTGAGAAATAAAAATAGCTATTTTTAATCGTGCACCCAAAACTGTGTTTAACATGTGATTGCATTTAGCATTTTGGCGCAATGAATGGGCTTATTAAAAGCATGTTTTACTCCAGCAGCAACCAGCTGAGGAGATGCAGGAGAAATCCCCCTCAAAATAGTCTCTGAATGCTGTGCGTGTGTGATAGTTGTGTTGGATAAATAAGATACATGATGACCAATGAAAATACACACAGGCCAATTTAATTCCGCTAAATTATGCAAATGACCTATAGACTGATAAGCATGACGGTATATGTATTTCCGTCAGATTAATAAAACACTATGGGATTTTCTTTCTTCTCTCCTGGTCATTTCGGCCGGCAAAATTTTTATTTATCGGCAAAAAAAAGGGACAAAAGCAGTCAATTGCCAGCTAACGGAAACCCTGGTGTGTGTATCTGTGTTTATCTTCGTGTGTGTGTTTGCGAGTTACACAAGGGCCCTCCAACCCTGAGACACAGAGTGACTTGGGAGCTCTTTCAGAAACAAGGACTCTGTTGTTCCCTGCATTCTTTCTGCTTGTCTGCCCCCTCTATCCCCCTCACCTCTGTCCTCCATCCCTCTTCACCCCCTCTCACTACAAAATACTGCCTCATGACTCCTTGTCAAACAGCAATTTATAATTAGTTAAACCTTCCATTTTGGTGAGTTGTGGAGGTGGGGTACAGTTCTCTTGGGTAAACTCTCAAATTAAACTTGGAAATAATACGATAAGCCGATCTTTCCTATTCAGTTTGGGTTGAGGGGATATTTGCTACGGTGCCCCTTTAACTTTGTCAAAACCCTAGAATACTCAGCAAAATACTCATCCCCCTCGCTAACATTCCTCCTCCCATCCCCCTCGCTAACATTCCTCCTCCCATCCCCCTCGCTAACATTCCTCCTCCATCCCCCTCGCTAACATTCCTCCTCCCACCCCCCTCGCTAACATTCCACCTCCCACCCCCCTCGCTAACAATCCTCCTCCCAACCCCCTCGCTAACAATCCTCCTCCCATCCCCCTCGCTAACAATCCTCCTCCCAACCCCCTCGCTAACAATCCTCCTCCCATCCCCCTCGCTAACAATCCTCCTCCCAACCCCCTCGCTAACAATCCTCCTCCTAACCCCCTCGCTAACATTCCTCCTCCCATCCCTCTCGCTAACATTCCTCCTCCCACCCCCTCGCTAACATTCCACCTCCCACCCCCCTCGCTAACAATCCTCCTCCCAACCCCCTCGCTAACAATCCTCCTCCCATCCCCCTCGCTAACAATCCTCCTCCCAACCCCCTCGCTAACAATCCTCCTCCCATCCCCCTCGCTAACATTCCTCATCCCATCCCCCTCGCTAACATTCCTCCTCCCATCCCCCTCGCTAACATTCCTCCTCCCATCCCCCTCGCTAACATTCCTCCTCCCACCCCCCTCGCTAACATTCCTCCTCCCACCCCCTCGCTAACATTCCTCCTCCCATCCTCCTCGCTAACATTCCTCCTCCCATCCCCCTCGCTAACATTCCTCCTCCCAACCCCCTCGCTAACATTCCTCCTCCCACCCCCCTCGCTAACATGTCTCCTCCCATCCCCCTCGCTAACATTCCTCCTCCCAACCCCCTCGCTAACAATCCTCCTCCCAACCCCCTCGCTAACATTTCTCCTCCCAACCCCTCGCTAACATTCCTCCTCCCATCCCCCTCGCTAACATATCTCCTCCCACCCCCCTCGCTAACATTCCTCCTCCCACCCCCCCACGCTAACATTCCTCCTCCCACTGCCCCACGCTAACATTCCTCCTCCCACCCCCTCGCTAACATTCCTCCTCCCACCCCCTCGCTAACATTCCTCCTCCCACCCCCTCGCTAACATTCCTCCTCCCACCCCCCCACGCTAACATTCCTCCTCCCACCCCCCTCGCTAACATTCCTCCTCCCACCCCCCTCGCTAACATTCCTCCTCCCACCCCCCTCGCTAACATTCCTCCTCCCACCCCCCCACGCTAACATTCTTCCTCCCACCCCCCCACGCTAACATTCCTCCTCCCACCCCCCCACGCTAACATTCCTCCTCCCACCCCCTCGCTAACATTCCCCCTCCCACCCCCTCACAGGCCACTCCTAGGTTATTGAGTCCACCATGTTTTTTGTTGTTGTCCCAGGCAACATCCCAAATGGCACCCTATTAACTACTTAGTGCAATACTTTCATGTAGTGTTTATATAGACAATATGGTGGCATTTGGGACTTTTGTTTTGACTGGGGCTGTGGAGGGAGAGAGAGAGAGAGCTCAGTGTTTTGACTGGGGCTGTGGAGGGAGAGAGCTCAGTGTTTTGACTGGGGCTGTGGAGAGGGAGAGAGAGAGAGCTCAGTGTTTTGACTGGGGCTGTAGAGAGAGAGAGAGAGAGAGAGAGAGAGAGAGAGAGAGAGAGAGAGAGAGAGAGAGAGAGAGAGAGAGAGAGAGAGAGAGAGAGAGAGAGAGAGAGAGAGAGAGAGAGAGAGAGAGAGAGAGAGAGAGAGAGAGAGAGAGAGAGAGAGAGAGAGAGAGAGAGAGAGAGAGAGAGAGAGAGAGAGAGAGAGAGAGAGAGAGAGAGAGAGAGAGAGAGAGAGAGAGAGAGAGAGAGAGAGAGCTCAGTGTTTTGACTGGGGCTGTGGAGGGGAGAGAGAGAGAGCTCAGTGTTTTGACTGGGGCCGTGGTGTATACCATTCTTCAATGGCGTGTTACATTGTCACATCTGAGTGTACCTTCAAATCCTCCTGTCCAAGCTAGGGACAGTGATGATCTGATAAGCAGCATCCTTCCTGGAAAGCTTGGAAGTTGTGCCTAATAATAACCAACCTAAAGCTATTTATGCACCTAGCAAGCTAACATGGCACTCTGTCAGGTAGTAAGCTATAGTTACCCATAGCTGCCTGGCTAGCTTTATCGTTTGGTTATTTGTTCCAATACATTTTAAAATTCCGCCCAAAAATGTGTTTTAGCTCGCTAGCTACATTTAAAGGATCCTCACGATGAGTCTGAGACACTTTGAGCATCATATTCCCATTTGCCACCTCTAAAATGAATGTTGTCTATATATATTTGTTAGCTAGCTAGCATACAAGAGTAGTACTTTTCTCTCGCATGCCTGGGGCGGCAGGTAGCCTAGTCGTTAGAGCGTTGGACTATTAACCGAAAGGTTGCAAGATCGAATCCCCGAGCTGACAAGGTAAAAATCTGTCGTTCTGCCCCTGAACAAGGCAGTTAACCCACTGTTCCTAGGCTGTCATTGTAAATAAGAATTTGTTCTTAACTGACTTGCCTAGTTAAATAAAGGTAAAATAAAAAAATGCAGTCACATTGATTAAATTGGACACTTCGCGGCCACCGCAGTTTGACACGTGACTACAGTTTGCATTGAATTGTGGGTCATAACAACCCCGCGAGTGATAGTAGTTCACTTGCTCCCTCGAGCTAAATCGGGGGGGGGGTGTGTGTGTGTAACGTTTGTGAATTGGACCACCACTTAAGATAGCAATCAAACTGCATCCGGTTTCAACAGGGATCCCCTGAGGGAAAGTGGCTGGGCTGAGGGGGGTAAAAATTACACGATTGGACTGCAGCCTGGGTCTTTTCACATGTCTTTTAGCCAAGGCAGGTCTGTCAAAGATGAATGCCACACCCTCTATGGCTCTGCTTTTCTCTCCTCCTTTCTCCTCTGATCTCTTGGCCGGGGTTAGATACACACTGAGTGTTGAATGAGTGACGTGGAGCGGTGTAGCCTGTTTCAACCCTGCGGGCTGGCTGACCTGTGTATTGATAAGATCCTGTGTGTGTGTGTGTGTGTGTGTGTGTGTGTCTGTCAGTGCCCAGCATGGCAGTTGGGATATGAGGTCACTCAGAGCTGACCTCAGAGCACCTGTGTCCTGTGTTAGCCAACCATCCGTTTAACTCACCGTTGTGTGTGTACTTTTGACTTACTGCTAGCCGTGTGGTTCTGTGGTACTGCTAGCCGTGTTGTGGTTCTGTGGTACTGCTAGCCGTGTTGTGGTTCTGTGGTACTGCTAGCCGTGTTGTGGTTCTGTGGTACTGCTAGCCGTGTTGTGTGTTAGCCAACCATCCGTTTAACTCACCGTTGTGTGTGTACTTTTGACTTACTGCTAGCCGTGTGGTTCTGTGGTACTGCTAGCCGTGTTGTGGTTCTGTGGTATTGCTAGCCGTGTTGTGGTTCTGTGGTACTGCTAGCCGTGTTGTGGTTCTGAGGTACTGCTAGCCGTGTGATGGTTCTGTGGTACTGCTAGCCGTGTTGTGGTTCTGAGGTACTGCTAGCCGTGTTGTGGTTCTGAGGTGCTGCTAGCCGTGTTGTGGTTCTGAGGTGCTGCTAGCCGTGTTATGGTTCTGAGGTACTGCTAGCCGTGTGGTGGTTCTGAGGTGCTGCTAGCCGTGTTGTGGTTCTGAGGTACTGCTAGCCATGTTGTGGTTCTGTGGTAATACTAGCCGTGTTGTGGTTCTGAGGTACTGCTAGCCGTGTTGTGGTTCTGCGGTAATACTAGCCGTGTTGTGGTTCTGAGGTACTGCTAGCCGTGTTGTGGTTCTGAGGTACTGCTAGCCGTGTTGTGGTTCTGTGGTAATACTAGCCGTGTTGTGGTTCTGAGGTACTGCTAGCCGTGTTGTGGTTCTGAAGGTACTGCTAGCCGTGTTGTGGTTCTGTGGTACTGCTAGCCGTGTTGTGGATCTGAGGTACTGCTAGACGTGTTGTGGATCTGAGGTACTGCTAGACGTGTTGTGGTTCTGAGGTACTGCTAGCCGTGTTGTGGTTCTGTGGTACTGCTAGCCGTGTTGTGGTTCTGTGGTACTGCTAGCCGTGTTGTGGATCTGAGGTACTGCTAGCCGTGTTGTGGTTCTGAGGTACTGCTAGACGTGTTGTGGTTCTGTGGTACTGCTAGCCGTGTTGTGGATCTGAGGTACTGCTAGACGTGTTGTGGTTCTGAGGTACTGCTAGCCGTGTTGTGGTTCTGAGGTACTGCTAGCCGTGTTGTGGTTCTGAGGTACTGCTAGACGTGTTGTGGTTCTGTGGTACTGCTAGCCGTGTTGTGGATCTGAGGTACTGCTAGCCGTGTTGTGGTTCTGAGGTACTGCTAGCCGTGTTGTGGTTCTGTGGTACTGCTAGCCGTGTTGTGGTTCTGTGGTACTGCTAGCCGTGTTGTGGATCTGAGGTACTGCTAGCCGTGTTGTGGTTCTGAGGTACTGCTAGACGTGTTGTGGTTCTGAGGTACTGCTAGCCGTGTTGTGGTTCTGAGGTACTGCTAGCCGTGTTGTGGTTCTGTGGTACTGCTAGCCGTGTTGTGGTTCTGTGGTACTGCTAGCCGTGTTGTGGTTCTGTGGTACTGCTAGACGTGTTGTGGTTCTAAGGTACTGCTAGACGTGTTGTGGTTCTGTGGTACCTGGTCAGCTATTTTAGTGTTGAATGTGTGTTCCTAAGTAAAGGTAGTGTTTTTGACTGTACTTTTGTTTATGTGTATCTCTGTGTTGTTGTTTCTGTCGCACTGCTTTGCTTTATCTTGGCCAGGTCGCAGTTGTAAATGACAACGTGTTCTCAACTGTCCTACCTGGTTAAATAAAGGTGAAATAAATTACATTAAAAAACAGAAGCGTTTTAGAGGATGTAAAGTTATACAATGGCTGTAAAATTCCATTATGTTAGAATCTTTTAATATGCCATGTCTCTCTCCTCTCTCTCCTCTTTCCCCCATGCCCTCTCTCTTGCTCTCTCCCTCGTTCCCCCTCACCCCTCCCTCACTTCCTCTCTCCCCTCCCTCCCTCACTTCCTCTCTTTCCTCTCCCTCCTTCTCTCTCCCTCACTCTTTCCCCATGCTCTCTCCCTTGCTCTCTCCCTCTCCCCTCCCTCGCTCCCTCTCTACCCTCACTCCCTCTCTTCCCTCTCTTTCCCTCACTCCCTCTCTCCCCTCCCTCACTCCGTCTTCCCCCCTCCGTCTCCCCCTCTCCTTCAGATCCAACCCGTTCTACGAGCCTCGGACCTCCAGCCCATCCCTGCCCTCCGGGGGCCCCTCTCCAGACTTCAGTAATCAGAAGAGGAGAGCTCCGCTGCCTCCCAGACCTCCAGGTCCCAGCCCCTCGGCCCCCAACACCTCCAGGGAGGGTGCAGAGAGGGAGAGATTCATGCCCAGTGGACCCAGTGCCGTGGCAGCTGTGGTGGGGCGAGAGCTGGCCTTCTCCTCTCCTAAGGTAAGACTCTTTGAAGAGGGTAGTGGCACTAGAGCAGTGGTATTCAAGAAGTGTGTGTGTGTGTGTGTGTGTGTGTGTGTGTGTGTGTGTGTGTGTGTGTGTAGTTGTGTAGTTGTGTATGCATGTGCCTCCGTGTGTGTCCAGTCACCTCCAACCTCCTCATCTGAATATAGGTATTAGTTTATTGGGCCGTTTGTCTGTTTATTTATTTATTTAAATTCTTCATTTCTGCTAGTTGTAATTAAACGGCTGGTGGTCACACACACATGATGAGCCACCCCAGTGGCCGGGAGTGATTGGGTGGGGGGGTTTAAGTAGTCTATATGAGGTGCAGGGCAGAAAGCATATGAGGGGCTTAAACACATCGGCAGACTGATTACAGGGGGGTAAGAACCCCATCTGCCCCCGTAACCCCCCCGCGGACACACACACACCCTCTCTCCGTGGCTGGCTGTTGTAGTTGTGTAGGACAGGGTTGGTGCAGTAACAGTAATGGTGGTACTATGTAATTAAGGAAGGAGGCTTTATCAACCAGCTGCACAGCCGTGTGACTGTGGGTGAGGGGGTCTAAACAACTTTAATTACCCAGACTCAGTGGCCTGTGGTGGGCTGCACTCCGCCAAGGGCTGCCCCTGTCTTTAGAGCTCAGTGGAGGGAGAGAGGTGGGAGAGAGAAACAGAGGCTGTTGCAGGAGAGATATTCAGCGGAAAATGAGGCCCAGAGTTTAACATGTAGAGGTGGTGACAATAGGGTTTGGTTTCTGTAAATATTCTCACAGAGAAATACACACATACACATCCAAACACACACGGACCATGATGAGAAACTCCTACACACGTGTGTGTGTGTGTGTGTGTGTGTGTGTGTGTGTGTGTGTGTGTGTGTGTGTGTGTGTGTCCGTCCATCCATCCATACTTCGTTGTGGGGGGAGGGTCAACGCAACATATGTATGCATTTACAACTGTCCCTCAAGGGTCTGGAATATCCATCCTGTTTTACACACATCCCCAAACAGATTCCAATGTCCCGTTCTACGTCAGTTCTACATCAGTTCTACGTCAGTTCTACGTCAGTTCTATGTAGTAATATATCCTGATACTTTGGCCAAGGCTTAGCTTCAACTCACTTCTGGCTGCTGCAGAAATCATTTTTAAAGGGTTAGGAAGGACGTTGTTGGAGCAGTGTATTATTTAAGTCCGTCGTGTGGGTGGTGTGGGTGGTGTGGGTGGTGTGGGTGGTGTGGGTGGCGGTTGGTGACGTCCCGCTGGTTGGTTGGTGACGTCCCGCTGGTTGTCTGGTGACGTCCCGCTGGTTGGTTGGTGACGTCCCGCTGGTTGGCTGGTGACGTCCCGCTGGTTGGCTGGTGACGTCCCGCTGGTTGGCTGGTGACGTCCCGCTGGTTGTCTGGTGACGTCCCGCTGGTTGGTTGGTGACGTCCCGCTGGTTGGTTGGTGACGTCCCGCTGGTTGTCTGGTGACGTCCCGCTGGTTGTCTGGTGACGTCCCGCTGGTTGTCTGGTGACGTCCCGCTGGTTGTCTGGTGACGTCCCGCTGGTTGTCTGGTGACGTCCCGCTGGTTGTCTGGTGACGTCCCGCTGGTTGTCTGGTGACGTCCCGCTGGTTGTCTGGTGACGTCCCGCTGGTTGTCTGGTGACGTCCCGCTGGTTGGCTGGTGACGTCCCGCTGGTTGTCTGGTGACGTCCCGCTGGTTGGCTGTTGACGTCCCGCTGGCAGCTGGTGACGTCCCGCTGGTTGTCTGGTGACGTCCCGCTGGTTGGCTGTTGACGTCCCGCTGGTTGGCTGGTGACGTCCCGCTGGTTGGCTGGTGACGTCCCGCTGGTTGTCTGGTGACGTCCCGCTGGTTGTCTGGTGACGTCCCGCTGGTTGTCTGGTGACGTCCCGCTGGCAGCTGGTGACGTCCCGCTGGTTGGCTGGTGACGTCCCGCTGGTTGGCTGTTGACGTCCCGCTGGTTGTCTGGTGACGTCCCGCTGGTTGTCTGGTGACGTCCCGCTGGTTGTCTGGTGACGTCCCGCTGGTTGTCTGGTGACGTCCCGCTGGTTGGCTGGTGACGTCCCGCTGGTTGGCTGGTGACGTCCCGCTGGTTGGTTGGTGACGTCCCGCTGGTTGTCTGGTGACGTCCCGCTGGTTGGCTGGTGACGTCCCGCTGGTTGGCTGGTGACGTCCCGCTGGTTGGTTGGTGACGTCCCGCTGGTTGGTTGGTGACGTCCCGCTGGTTGGCTGGTGACGTCCCGCTGGTTGGTTGGTGACGTCCCGCTGGTTGTCTGGTGACGTCCCGCTGGTTGTCTGGTGACGTCCCGCTGGTTGTCTGGTGACGTCCCGCTGGTTGGCTGGTGACGTCCCGCTGGTTGGTTGGTGACGTCCCGCTGGTTGTCTGGTGACGTCCCGCTGGTTGTCTGGTGACGTCCCGCTGGTTGGTTGGTGACGTCCCGCTGGTTGTCTGGTGACGTCCCGCTGGTTGGCTGGTGACGTCCCGCTGGTTGTCTGGTGACGTCCCGCTGGTTGGCTGGTGACGTCCCGCTGGTTGGTTGGTGACGTCCCGCTGGTTGTCTGGTGACGTCCCGCTGGTTGGTTGGTGACGTCCCGCTGGTTGGTTGGTGACGTCCCGCTGGTTGTCTGGTGACGTCCCGCTGGTTGGTTGGTGACGTCCCGCTGGTTGTCTGGTGACGTCCCGCTGGTTGTCTGGTGACGTCCCGCTGGTTGGCTGGTGACGTCCCGCTGGTTGGTTGGTGACGTCCCGCTGGTTGGTTGGTGACGTCCCGCTGGTTGTCTGGTGACGTCCCGCTGGTTGTCTGGTGACGTCCCGCTGGTTGTCTGGTGACGTCCCGCTGGTTGGTTGGTGACGTCCCGCTGGTTGTCTGGTGACGTCCCGCAGGTTGGTTGGTGACGTCCCGCTGGTTGGTTGGTGACGTCCCGCTGGTTGTCTGGTGACGTCCCGCTGGTTGGTTGGTGACGTCCCGCTGGTTGTCTGGTGACGTCCCGCTGGTTGGTTGGTGACGTCCCGCTGGTTGTCTGGTGACGTCCCGCTGGTTGGTTGGTGACGTCCCGCTGGTTGTCTGGTGACGTTCCGCTGGTTGGCTGTTGACGTCCCGCTGGTTGGTTGGTGACGTCCCGCTGGTTGGTTGGTGACGTCCCGCTGGTTGTCTGGTGACGTCCCGCTGGTTGTCTGGTGACGTCCCG
>NW_027675452.1:717500-770000 GCF_965601325.2 Salmo salar
CTCCTCCTCCCCCTCCTCATCTCTCCTCCTCCCCCTCCTCTCACCTCCCCCTCTATTCTCCTCCTCTCTCCTCCTCCCCCTCTTTTCTCCTCCTCTCTCCTCCTCCCCCTCTTTTCTCCTACCTCCTCCTCCTCCTCTCATCCACAGGCAGTCACTTATCTACACTACTATTAATATAAAAACAGTTTTCATTGAAATATTTAGTGTTTTGTCTGAAGATGAAAAAGACAGGAAATTCTAATGAGCATCAAATATTTAATTTGACCTTTTGTGCTAACAAGGTTTTTCAGCGTACAGCTTTGACCCCTGCTAGAGTACCGTAGCTGTATTGATCTACCGTACCTCAAACAACATGTTGTCACATTGGCTGGGTTGATTAGGAATCAACCCTCTCAAACAGCCTCATACTCTTAGAGCTCCCTCAAAGAGGCATATCATATAGGTATGAGACCAAGCCCTTGGCCCCTCTGGCCCCTCAATAAGCTGTGGAATAGTAGTATAATCCTGAGGGGTAAGGTAAGCTAGTCCTCCTCCTCTCTGTGAGCTGGGGGATATTAGAGCTGGTGAGAGCTATAGGAGCGGAGAAACACTGAAGGCCAGTCACTAGAGTTCCTGTTCAGGACAGGTTAGTGCTGCAGGGCACGACAGTCACAGAGAGAGAGGGGGAGCGAGAGGGGGGACTGAGAAAGAGAGGGGAATGGGGAGGGGGGGACTGAGAAAGAGAGGGGAACTGGGAGGGGGGACTGGGAAGGGGGGACTGAGAAAGAAGGGGGGAACGGGGAGAGGGGGTCTGAGAAAGAGAGGGGGACTGGGAGGGGAGACTGGGAGGGGGGACTGAGAAAGAGGGGGAAACTGGGAGGGGGGGACTGAGAAAGAAGGGGGTACTGAGAAAGAGGGGGAACTGGGAGGGGGGGACTGAGAAAGAGGGGGGACTGAGAAAGAGGGGGGGACTGGGAGGGGGTACTGAGAAAGAGGGGGAACTGGGAGGGGGGACTGAGAAAGAGGGGGGACTGAGAAAGAGGGGGGGACTGGGAGGGGGGACTGAGAAAGAGGGGGGGACTGGGAGGGGAGACTGGGAGGGGGAACTGAGAAAGAGGGGGAACTGAGAAAGAGGGGGAAACTGGGAGGGGGGACTGAGAAAGAGGGGGGACTGAGAAAGAGGGGGGGACTGGGAGGGGGTACTGAGAAAGAGGGGGAACTGGGAGGGGGGACTGAGAAAGAGGGGGGACTGAGAAAGAGGGGGGGACTGGGAGGGGGGACTGAGAAAGAGGGGGTACTGAGAAAGAGGGGGGAACTGGGAGGGGGGACTGGGAGGGGGACTGAGAAAGAGGGGGAACTGGGAGGGGGGACTGAGAAAGAGGGGGGACTGAGAAAGAGGGGGGGACTGGGAGGGGGTACTGAGAAAGAGGGGGGAACTGGGAGGGGGGACTGAGAAAGAGGGGGGAACTGGGAGGGGGGACTGGGAGGGGGACTGAGAAAGAGGGGGGGACTGGGAGGGGGACTGAGAAAGAGGGGGGGACTGGGAGGGGGGACTGGGAGGGGGACTGAGAAAGAGGGGGGGACTGGGAGGGGGACTGAGAAAGAGGGGGGGACTGGGAGGGGGGACTGAGAAAGAGGGGGGGACTGGGAGGGGGACTGAGAAAGAGGGGGGACTGGGAGGGGGACTGAGAAAGAGGGGGGACTGGGAGGGGGACTGAGAAAGAGGGGGGACTGGGAGGGGGACTGAGAAAGAGGGGGGGACTGGGAGGGGGACTGAGAAAGAGGGGGGGACTGGGAGGGGGACTGAGAAAGAGGGGGGACTGGGAGGGGGACTGAGAAAGAGGGGGGGACTGGGAGGGGGACTGAGAAAGAGGGGGGGACTGGGAGGGGGACTGAGAAAGAGGGGGGGACTGGGAGGGGGACTGAGAAAGAGGGGGGACTGGGAGGGGGACTGAGAAAGAGGGGGGACTGGGAGGGGGACTGAGAAAGAGGGGGGACTGGGAGGGGGACTGAGAAAGAGGGGGGGACTGGGAGGGGGACTGAGAAAGAGGGGGGACTGGGAGGGGGACTGAGAAAGAGGGGGGACTGGGAGGGGGACTGAGAAAGAGGGGGGGACTGGGAGGGGGACTGAGAAAGAGGGGGGGACTGGGAGGGGGGACTGGGAGTGAAAAGAGTAAAAGAGGGGCCTCCCGAGTGGCGCAGCGATCTAAGGCACGCTAGAGGCGTCACTACAGACCCGGGTTCGATCCCAGGTTGTGTCGGAGCCAACCGGGTCCGTACATGAGTTTGCTACCAATTGGGGAGAAAAAAGGATAAAAAGTAGAACAACAAACAAAAAATTATATCATAATAATAAAGTAAGAGAGGGAGAGATATAGATAAAGCCCATTGAATTGATAGAGAGGGAGAGATATAGATAAAGCCCATTGAATTGAGAGAGGGAGAGGGGGTGAGGGAGAGGGGGGAGAGAGAGAGAGGGAGAGAGAGGGAGGGAGAGAGAGAGGGGGAGATATATATAGAGGGAGAGGGGGGAGAGAGAGAGGGGGAGAGAGGGGGAGGGAGAGATATATAGATAAAGCCCATTGAATTGATAGAGGGAGGGAGAGGAGAGAGGGAGGAGGGAGAGAGAGGGGGAGGGAGAGATATATAGATAAAGCCCATTGAATTGATAGAGGGAGGGGGAGAGGGAGGGAGGGAGGTCTAGACCCAGGTCATCATCCCCTGACTACTTTATCCTCCAATCCTCCAACATACATAGTGAATCAGTTGGGGAAGAGTATTTCTAGTTGATGTTTTACTGTGAAGACTTTTCTCAAAGAGGAACTGATCCCTTCACTGGGCCTTTCAGAAAGGATTTAAAGTTGTCTGACTTCTTACCCTGGAAATATGGTTGAACGTTGAGCTGAATGTCGCGCTGAACGCCGTGCCCTACAGACACCTTGTCTGTGATGTCTGGGTCTGTCAGATGGACCCACACCATGACTGTACCTTGTCTATGTCTTTACATCTGGGTTTTTATTGAGCAGATAGGACATTGGAGAGAAGACAGGAAAGATACAAGTTCCAGTCAAAAGGCAGTGGGCTGGATTATAACCCATTCCGACTTGACCTTGCCTGACTTCACTGACTAGAAGAGGCCCAAAACACTAAACCCCGCCCATCTGGCAACTGCAGGCAGACTCTGTCAGCCAAGTGTTGGAAAGATAAAAATACATACAGGTGAAGTCTGAAGTTTACATACACTTAGGTTGGAGTCATTAAAACTCGTTTTTCAACCACTCCACACATTTCTTGGTCACAAACTATAGTTTTGGCAAGTCGGTTAGGACATCTACTTTGTGCATGACACAAGTCATTTTTCAAACAATTGTTTACAGAGAGATTATTTCACTGTATCACAATTCCAGTGGGTCAGAAGTTTCCAGTTGACTGTGCCTTTAAACAGCTTGGAAAATTCCAGAAAATGTCATCATGGCTTTAGAAGCTTCTGATAGGCTAATTGACATAATTTGAGTCAATTGGAGGTGTACCTGTGGATGTATTTCAAGGCCTACCTTTAAACTCAGTGCCTCCTTGCTTGACATCATGGGAAAATCAAAAGAAATCAGCCAAGACCTCAGAAAGAAGATTGTAGACCTCCACAAGTCTGGTTCATCCTTGGGAGCAATTTCCAAATGCCTGAATGTACCATGTTCTTCTGTACAAACAATAGTCCGCAAGTATAAACACCATGGGACCACGCAGCCGTCATACCGCTCAGGAAGGAGACACGTTCTGTCTCCTAGAGATGAACGTACTTTGGTGCGAAAAGTGCAAATCAATCCCAGAACAACAGCAAAGGACCTTGTGAAGATGCTGGAGGAAACAGGTACAAAAGTATCAATATCCACAGTAAAACGAGTCCTATATTGACATAACCTGAAAGGCCGCTCAGCAAGGAAGAGGCCACTGCTCCAAAACCGCCATAAAAAAGCCTGACTACGGTTTGCAACTCCACATGGGGACAAAGATTGTACTTTTTGGAGAAATGTCCTCTGGTGTGATGAAACAAAAATATAACTGTTTGACCATAATGACCATCGTTATATTTGGAGGAAAAAGGGGGATGCTTGCAAGCCGAAGAACACCATCCCAACCGTGAAGCACAGGGGTGGCAGCATCATGTTGTGGGAGTGCATAGCTGCAGGACGGACTGGTGCACTTCACAAAATAGATGGCTTTATGAGGAAGGAAAATTATGTGGATATATTGAAGCAACATCTCAAGACATCAGTCAAGAAGTTAAAGCTTGGGTCTTCCAAATGGACAATGACCTCAAGCATACTTCCAGAGTTGTGGCAAAATGGCTTAAGGACAACAAAGTCAAGGTATTGGAGTGGCCATCACAAAGCCCTGACCTCAATCCTATAGAAAATGTGTGGGCAGAACTGAAAAAGCGTGTGCGAGCAAGGAGGCCTACAAACCTGACTCAGTTACACCAGCTCTGTCAGGAGGAATTGGCCAAAATTCACCCAACTTATTGTGGGGAGCTTGTGGAAGGCTACCCGAAACGTTTGACCCAAGTTAAACAATTTAAAGGCAATGCTACCAAATACTAATTGAGTGTATGTAAACTTCTGACCCACTGGGAATGTGATGAAAGAAATAAAAGCTGAAATAAATCATTCTTTCTACTATTATTCTGACATTTCACATTCTTAAAATAAAGTGGTGATCCTAACTGACCTAAGACAGGGAATTTTTACTAGGATTAAATGTCAGGAATTGTGAAAAACTGAGTTTAAATGTATTTGGCTAAGGTGTATGTAAACTTCCGACTTCAACTGTATGTACTTGATCAGCTAAATTGCTTTTCTGGTTAACGTTTATAGGCCTATGTATGTTGACTATGTCTCATATAACTCAACAATTTTGCCTTATTAGCCTCAATGAAATTGTCTATAGTCTATGCAGGGCTGTGGTCGGGTCCTGTCGGGTCTATCAGATATAGTTACACAGATACAAAGGGTTTCCAATCCTGAGTTGGGTAGCAGTGTTTTGATCTAGTTACTGTAATGCTGATATCATTATCCTGCTCCTCCTATGTTCCTGCACTGTGTTCAGCTCATGAGTTAAGCACTTCAAGAGCTCCTTCAGTACCCACACCGACTGGTATAAAAGGCTCCACAAAGAGCCTCCCTAGGGTGCTTCCTAAATAGCCCCCTATTCCCTATTTAGTGCACTACTTTTGACCAGAGCCCTATGGCCATTTGGGACGTGGCCCCCTAATCTTCCTGTGGTAAGTCCTTTAGTTTTATCTGCCAGGGATTACCTCTAGCTGCTTTTAGGAAAGAGCTGGAGAAGGAAACAGAGAGAGAAAGAAGGATGGAGGTAGAGTGAGAGAAAGGGAGGGAAGGAGATGGAGAGGTAAAGAGAGAGAGAGAGAGTAAGAGAGGGAGAAAGCAAGCAAGAGAGAGAGACAGAGCGAGAGACAGAAAGAGAGAAGGAATGTGGTTATGTAGAGACAAAATAAGAACAAATCGTACAGTGTAATCTCCAGTAAAGAGGACCTGTTTTATTTGAAGGAGTGGGATCTCCAGTAAAGAGGACCTGTTTGATTTGAAGGAGTGGGATCTCCAGTAAAGAGGACCTGTTTGATTTGAAGGAGTGGGATCTCCAGTAAAGAGGACCTGTTTGATTTGAAGGAGTGGGATCTCCAGTAAAGAGGACCTGTTTGATTTGAAGGAGTGGGATCTCCAGTAAAGAGGACCTGTTTGATTTGAAGGAGTGGGATCTCCAGTAAAGAGGACCTGTTTGATTTGAAGGAGTGGGATCTCCAGTAAAGAGGACCTGTTTGATTTGAAGGAGTGGGATCTCCAGTAAAGAGGACCTGTTTGATTTGAAGGAGTGGGATCTCCAGTAAAGAGGACCTGTTTGATTTGAAGGAGTGGGATCTCCAGTAAAGAGGACCTGTTTGATTTGAAGGAGTGGGATCTCCAGTAAAGAGGACCTGTTTGATTTGAAGGAGTGGGATCTCCAGTAAAGAGGACCTGTTTGATTTGAAGGAGTGGGATCTCCAGTAAAGAGGACCTGTTTGATTTGAAGGAGTGAAGTTGAATGCTAATCCTCCATGTTTGATGTCTGACTGATTCCTCTCAAGAGTTTTTCTCTCATGGAGGCTCTCTTCTGAGGCTCCAGTAGAGACAAGTGTTTCCCAACCTTCTCCTCCAGTACTCCATCTGTTCCTCTCCTCCAGTACTCCATCTGTTCCTCTCCTCTAGTACTCCATCTGTTCCTCTCCTCCAGTACTCCATCCGTTCCTCTCCTCCAGTACTCCATCTGTTCCTCTCCTCCAGTACTCCATCCGTTCCTCTCCTCCAGTACTCCATCTGTTCCTCTCCTCCAGTACTCCATCTGTTCCTCTCCTCCAGTACTCCATCTGTTCCTCTCCTCTAGTACTCCATCTGTTCCTCTCCTCCAGTACTCCATCTGTTCCTCTCCTCCAGTAGCCTCATCTGTTCCTCTCCTCCAGTAGCCTCATCTGTTCCTCTCCTCCAGTACCCCATCTATTCCTCTCCTCCAGTACCCTATCTGTTCCTCTCCTCCAGTACCCTATCTGTTCCTCTCCTCCAGTACTCCATCTGTTCCTCTCCTCCAGTACTCCATCTGTTCCTCTCCTCCAGTACCCTATCTGTTCCTCTCCTCCAGTACTCCATCTGTTCCTCTCCTCCAGTACTCCATCCATTCCAATTATTTGATTCCAGAACTAGCACAACTGATTAAAGTAAGGCTTTGGTGATTAGTTGTCCAGTTCCACCAGGTGTTCTAGAACCGGTCCATTAGGTCTATAGAAATGGCCAGGGGTTCTGGAAGAGAAGTTAAGGAACCACTACTGTAGACTAATGGGGGTCAGTGAGGATGGCCAGAAAGGTGCTTTGTGTCCCTCTAAACTAGGGCTGTGTCGGTCACGAAGGATTGGCAGCCGGTGATTGTCAAGCAAATAACTCGCTCTCACGGTAACTTACTGTTAATTAACATAAACACATTTAGCATCTTCTGTCTTCCACACAGCCAACAAGTTACTGATGCTGACCTTTGTGACACCTATATTTTAAAAAGTCTAATAAATTAATGTAATATAGTCTACACCTTCACAATAAATCCATTATTTATTTTAGACAGGTCTAAAGAAGCATGATATGATTTTCTTTGTCTATTTCAGAAGAACAGAATCTCGTAGTCTGAGTTGTCGTTATGTTAGGTCCTGATCTGGCTGTGCCATGTGGCTGTGGGCTACACTACCGTAATTTCCGGACTATTAAGCTCACCTGAATATAAGCCGCACCCACTGAATTTAAAAAATATATATTATTTTGAACATAAATAGCCGCACATGTCTATAAGCCGCAGGTGCCTACCGGTACATTGAAACAAATGAACTTTACACAGGCTTTAACGAAACACGGCTTGTAACAAAAATAAATAGGCTTTAACGAAACACGGCTTGTAACAAAAAATTAAAAATGAGCAGTAAGCTTTAGTTGTCTTTTTGCACCGAGTCAATTCCTCACGCTGCTGTTTCCAACGTCTTATCATCGACTCATTAAGACCAAGCTCCCGTGCAGCAGCTCTATTTCCTTTTCCAACAGCCAGATCAATCGCCTTCAACTTGAAAGCTGCATCATATGCATTTCTCCGTGTCTTTGCCATGATGAGGGTGACAAAATGACTACCGTAATCAGAATGATGGGAAGTTTGAGCGCGCTCGATTTAATCTAAACAGTAAACAAAAAAGTTGTTTGACCTTAACCCGTTTGGCAATTTCATTGGTCTAATGAAAGCTTCATGCCGCCAAAAAACTGAGCACGTCACAGAATGTGTTTTTTTGGAGAAGAAAAAATTGAAAGGGGGAAAAATCCATATATTAGCCACATCATTGTTTAAGCCGCGAGGTTCAAAGCCTGGGAAAAAAGTTGCGGCTTATAGTCCGGAATTTACGGTAGTTCATTTAGCAGGTCCTGATCTGGCTGTGCCATATGGCTGTGGACTACACTAGTTCATTTAGCAGGTCCTGATCTGGCTGTGCCATATGGCTGTGGACTACACTAGTTCATTTAGCAGGTCCTGATCTGGCTGTGCCATATGGCTGTGGACTACACTAGTTCATTTAGCAGGTCCTGATCTGGCTGTGCCATATGGCTGTGGACTACACTAGTTCATTTAGCAGGTCCTGATCTGGCTGTGCCATATGGCTGTGGACTACACTAGTTCATTTAGCAGGTCCTGATCTGGCTGTGCCATATGGCTGTGGACTACACTAGTTCATTTAGCAGGTCCTGATCTGGCTGTGCCATATGGCTGTGGACTACACTAGTTCATTTAGCAGGTCCTGATCTGGCTGTGCCATATGGCTGTGGACTACACTAGTTCATTTAGCAGGTCCTGATCTGGCTGTGCCATATGGCTGTGGACTACACTAGTTCATTTAGCAGGTCCTGATCTGGCTGTGCCATATGGCTGTGGACTACACTAGTTCATTTAGCAGGTCCTGATCTGGCTGTGCCATATGGCTGTGGACTACACTAGTTCATTTAGCAGGTCCTGATCTGGCTGTGCCATATGGCTGTGGACTACACTAGTTCATTTAGCAGGTCCTGATCTGGCTGTGCCATATGGCTGTGGACTACACTAGTTCATTTAGCAGGTCCTGATCTGGCTGTGCCATATGGCTGTGGACTACACTAGTTCATTTAGCAGGTCCTGATCTGGCTGTGCCATATGGCTGTGGACTACACTAGTTCATTTAGCAGGTCCTGATCTGGCTGTGCCATATGGCTGTGGACTACACTAGTTCATTTAGCAGGTCCTGATCTGGCTGTGCCATATGGCTGTGGGCTACACTAGTTCATTTAGAAAGATTTGCTTAGAAGTCCATGTCATTATTTTATAGTCTGAAGAATCTAATTGAACAAAGCTGAATAAAATAGAAAGGATGTTTTCTCCAAACGATTTGAGGAAGTGAACACGTGGTTATTCTGTGTTGAGCCGTTAACAGAGAAACAGGTGCTCCTATATGCTTCATTTACTGTTCTTCATGTAACTTTAGTTGTTCTACAAACGTTGGGCCAATACATTTCGTCAGCCAACAAGATGAGTAGGCCTAACGAACATCCCCCATAGTACAAAAGTTGACCTATTCTGTGTGAGGAATAAATATTCCAACCATAGTCTGGAACAGTTGAGGGATGTGATAGATCCTAAATGAATACAACCACTAGCATCAAAATAATGTTTTTACACAATGTGTCTGACGCAACAGATCAGAACGTTTAGATTAACATGTTGATACACTATTAAGCTATTTCTTCACATTATAAGCGCAGCAATGCACACATGGTAGGAGGCTATAAGCACAAATGTTCCATTAGCGAAAACACCATTATCAAAAGTGACGGCAAATGTGATTATGCATGTAATGCTTTTATTATGAAGGTTCATTTTATGGTGAAGATTATCTTCCCCAAACTAGAAACTCACTCGCTGCTTATATACAGTGGGGAGAACAAGTATTTGATACACTGCCGGTTTTGCAGGTTTTGCAGGTTTTCCTACTTACAAAGCATGTAGAGGTCTGTAATTTTTATCATAGGTACACTTCAACTGTGAGACACGTAATCTAAAACAAAAATCCAGAAAATCACATTGTATGATTTTTAAGTAATTCATTTGCATTTTATTGCATGACATAAGTATTTGATACATCAGAAAAGCAGAACTTAATATTTGGTACAGAAACCTTTGTTTGCAATTACAGAGATCATACGTTTCCTGTAGTTCTTGACCAGGTTTGCACACACAGCAGCAGGGATTTTGGCCCACTCCTCCATACAGACCTTCTCCAGATCCTTCAGGTTTCGGGGCTGTCGCTGGGCAATACGGACTTTCAGCTCCCTCCAAAGATTTTATATTGGGTTCAGGTCTGGAGACTGGCTAGGCCACTCCAGGACCTTGAGATGCTTCTTACGGAGCCACTCCTTAGTTGCCCTGGCTGTGTGTTTCGGGTCATTGTCATGCTGGAAGACCCAGCCACGACCCATCTTCAATGCTCTTACTGAGGGAAGGAGGTTGTTGGCCAAGATCTCGCGATACATGGCCCCATCCATCCTCCCCTCAATACGGTGCAGTCGTCCTGTCCTCTTTGCAGAAAAGCATCCCCAACGAATGATGTTTCCACCTCCATGCTTCACGGTTGGGATGGTGTTCTTGGGGTTGTACTTATCCTTCTTCTTAATCCAAACACGGCGAGTGGAGTTTATACCAAAAAGCTCTATTTTTGTCTCATCAGACCACACGACCTTCTCCCATTCCTCCTCTGGATCATCCAGATGGTCATTGGCAAACTTCAGACGGCCTGGACATGCGTTGGCTTGAGCAGGGGGACCTTGCGTGCGCTGCAGGATTTTAATCCATGACGTTGTAGTGTGTTAATAATGGTTTTCTTTGAGACTGTGGTCCCAGCTCTCTTCAGGTCATTGACCAGGTCCTGCCGTGTAGTTCTGGGCTGATCCCTCACCTTCCTCATGATCATTGATGCCCCACGAGGTGAGATCTTGCATGGAGCCCCAGACCGAGGGTGATTGACCGTCATCATGAACTTCTTCCATTTTCTAATAATTGCGCCAACAGTTGTTGCCTTCTCACCAAGCTGCTTGCCTATTGTCCTGTAGCCCATCCCAGCCTTGTGCAGGTCTACAATTCTATCCCTGATGTCCTTACACAGCTCTCTGGTCTGGGCCATTGTGGAGGGGTTGGAGTCTGTTTGATTGAGTGTGTGGACAGGTGTCTTTTATACAGATAATGAGTTCAAACAGGTGCAGTTAATACAGGTAATGAGTGGAGAACAGGAGGGCTTCTTAAAGAAAAACTAACAGGTCTGTGAGAGCCGGAATTCTTACTGGTTGGTAGGTGATCAAATACTTATGTCATGCAATAAAATGCTAATGAATTACTTAAAAATCATACAATGTGATTTTCTGGATTTTTGTTTTAGATTCCGTGTCTCACAGTTGAAGTGTACCTATGATAAAAATTACAGACCTCTACATGCTTTGTAAGTAGGAAAACCTGCAAAATCGGCAGTGTATCAAATACTTGTTCTCCCCACTGTATGTAGTTAGGCTCTACACCCCTTGTAAAGCGGATTAATGTGATTCATTTTAAGAAGTTATTTGACCACTTTAGTTGTGATACAAACCTTTTTAAAACATATAGATCTATGGGCTAGGCTACATGCGGTGTGCGACTATGATTAGAAAAGGTAGCAGAAAAAGGCACCGTTTCTTATGCTGGGCATCATTCACAAGTGATAATATATAATTCACAAGCTAATATTGTCACCCATCAGACTTTTCTTGATTTAATCGTGTCTTTACATATACTAAATAATATATATGTGAAATTAGTTTTGATTTAGAATGGACCATTATCATGCACCTGTCTGGAAACAGGGGCAGTGGGAAACAATACATGTCTTCTATACACTTAAATAGCAAATGGAGGACGCTTTTCCCCGTGGTTCATTTTCTTGCCTGCCAGGTAGGCTATAATCCTGTTGTAAAGAGAAGCAATGTGCTTAATATTAGGAAAGTTGAGAATTAAATATAGTAGATCTAACCTATAGAAAGCTGAGCCTCTTCTTTTTACTAGAGGCCATCGCTCTGTTTTCTCACCCAATTACATAACCTATAGAAAGCTGAGCCTCCTCTTTTTTACTAGAGGCCATCGCTCTGATTTCTCACCCAATTACATAGCCTATAGAAAGCTGAGCCTCCTCTTTTTACTAGAGGCCATCGCTCTGTTTTCTCACCCAATTACATCGCCTATAGAAAGCTGATCCTCCTCTTTTTACTAGAGGCCATCACTCTGTTTTCTCACCCAATTACATAGCCTATAGAAATGTTGCACAACATGAGCTCATGTGCTCTCATCAAGTGTTTGATTAGGTTTTTGAAAACATTTGCATTGATGTCAGAGTGATTAGAGGGACAATAGAGTGCTGAGTACCAGGCATTTAGCAAGTTTGGTAGGCTACTAATGACCATCAGCACCATCTGAGCTTAGAGAAGACTAATTACAGTGGATTTTGTGGAATTTGACTGCCTTCATGACTCGTGACCGCCGGTGTGGCGATTAATACGGTCACCACAACAGCCCTACTCCCACCCCACCATACGCCCCAGCCCTGAACCCCTGGCTAGGATTGAATGACATAGGGGACGGATGGAAATGGGGGGTGGGTAGTGTTAAACCCTGGGGTGGATGGGAGGTGGGGTAGGGTTAAACCCTGGGGTGGATGGATGGATGGGAGGTAGGGTAGGGTTAAACCCTCGGGTGGACAGATGGGAGGTGGGGTAGGGTTAAACCCTGGGATGGATAGATGGGAGGTGAGGGTAGGGTTAAACCCTGGGGTGGATGGATGGGAGGTGGGGTAGGGTTAAACCCTGGGGTGGATGGATGGGAGGTGGGATAGGGTTAAACCCTGGGGTGGATAGATGGGAGGTAGGGTAGGGTTAAACCCTGGGGTGGATGGATGGGAGGTGGGGTAGGGTTAAACCCTGGGGTGGGTGGATGGGAGGTGGGGTAGGGTTAAACCCTGGGGTGGATGGATGGGAGGTGGGGTAGGGTTAAACCCTGGGGTGGATAGATGGGAGGTAGGGTAGGGTTAAACCCTGGGGTGGATAGATGGGAGGTGGGGTAGGGTTAAACTCTGGGGTGGATAGATGGGAGGAGGGATAGGGTTAAACCCTGGGGTGGGTGGATGGGAGGTGGGGTAGGGTTAACCCCTGGGGTGGATGGATGGGAGGTGGGGTAGGGTAGGGTTAAACCCTGGGGTGGATGGATGGGAGGTGGGGTAGGGTTAAACCCTGGGGTGGATGGATGGATGGGAGGTGGGGTAGGGTTAACCCCTGGGGTGGATGGATGGGAGGTGGGGTAGGGTTAACCCCTGGGGTGGATGGATGGGAGGTGGGGTAGGGTTAACCCCTGGGGTGGATGGATGGATGGGACGTAGGGTAGGGTTAAACCCTGGGGTGGATAGATGGGAGGTGGGGTAGGGTTAAACCCAGGGGTGGATGGATGGGAGGTGGGGTAGGGTTAACCCCTGGGGTGGATGGATGGGAGGTGGGGTAGGGTTAAACCCAGGGGTGGATGGATGGGAGGTGGGGTAGGGTTAACCCCTGGGGTGGATGGATGGGAGGTGGGGTAGGGTTAAACCCAGGGGTGGATGGATGGGAGGTGAGGTAGGGTTAACCCCTGGGGTGATGGATAGGAGGTGGGGTAGGGTTAAACCCTGGGGTGGATAGATGGATGGGAGGTGGGGTAGGGTTAACCCCTGGGGTGGATAGATGGATGGGAGGTGGGGTAGGGTTAAACCCTGGGGTGGATAGATGGATGGGAGGTGGGGTAGGGTTAAACCCTGGGGTGGGTGGATGGATGGGAGGTGGGGTAGGGTTAAACCCTGGGGTGGGTGGATGGATGGGAGGTGGGGTAGGGTTAAACCCTGGGGTGGGTGGATGGATGGGAGGTGGGGTAGGGTTAAACCCTGGGGTGGGTGGATGGATGGGAGGTGGGGTAGGGTTAAACCCTGGGGTGGATAGATGGATGGGAGGTGGGGTAGGGTTAAACCCTGGGGTGGGTGGATGGATGGGAGGTGGGGTAGGGCTAAACCCTGGGGTGGATAGATGGATGGGAGGTGGGGTAGGGTTAACCCCTGGGGTGGATAGATGGATGGGAGGTGGGGTAGGGCTAAACCCTGGGGTGGATAGATGGATGGGAGGTGGGGTAGGGTTAAACCCTGGGGTGGATAGATGGATGGGAGGTGGGGTAGGGTTAAACCCTGGGGTGGGTGGATGGATGGGAGGTGGGGTAGGGTTAAACCCTGGGGTGGGTGGATGGATGGGAGGTGGGGTAGGGTTAAACCCTGGGGTGGATAGATGGATGGGAGGTGGGGTAGGGTTAAACCCTGGGGTGGGTGGATGGATGGGAGGTGGGGTAGGGCTAAACCCTGGGGTGGATAGATGGATGGGAGGTGGGGTAGGGTTAACCCCTGGGGTGGATAGATGGATGGGAGGTGGGGTAGGGCTAAACCCTGGGGTGGATAGATGGATGGGAGGTGGGGTAGGGTTAAACCCTGGGGTGGATAGATGGATGGGAGGTGGGGTAGGGTTAAACCCTGGGGTGGATAGATGGATGGGAGGTGGGGTAGGGTTAAACCCTGGGGTGGGTGGATGGATGGGAGGTGGGGTAGGGTTAAACCCTGGGGTGGGTGGATGGATGGGAGGTGGGGTAGGGTTAAACCCTGGGGTGGGTGGATGGATGGGAGGTGGGGTAGGGCTGGGGGGGCAGGTTAACACTATCCCACCCACCTGATCAATACTAGCCTTAATCAAGCCCTATTAGCCAAGGACCCCCCCCCCCCATACACACACACACACACACACACACACACACACACACACACACACACACACACACACACACACAATGGGCGTACAAAATCTCCCTCCTTCAACCTTAAGTAGCCGTCGTCCCATTTTAATTGAATTAAACCAATCGCTGTCCTCTCCACCATTTAAACAAGACCTTGGAAGTGCCTTACAAATTGGCTGAGTGATTTGTCTGTCAAATAGTTGTGTGTGGGGGGGGGGGGGGGGGGTTGAGGAGTGATGATAAGGCTTTAATTGGTTCGTTATTAAGCCCTCCAGCCCTGCAATCTCCTCCACTCCTCTCTCCGTCCCCCTCCGTCCCCCTCCACTCCTCTCTCTGTCCCCCTACACTCCTCTCTCCGTCCCCCTACACTCCTCTCTCCGTCCCCCTCCACTCCTCTCTCCGTCCCCCTCCGTCCCCCTCCACTCCTCTCTCTGTCCCCCTACACTCCTCTCTCCGTCCCCCTACACTCCTCTCTCCGTCCCCCTCCACTCCTCTCTCCGTCCCCCTCCGTCCCCCTCCACTCCTCTCTCTGTCCCCCTACACTCCTCTCTCCGTCCCCCTACACTCCTCTCTCCGTCCCCCTACACTCCTCTCTCTGTCCCCCTACACTCCTCTCTCCGTCCCCCTACACTCCTCTCTCCGTCCCCCTACACTCCTCTCTGGTATTGTGTCTGTATGATAAAGGTGGTATTGTGTCTGTATGATAAAGGTGGTATTGGGTCTGTATGATAAAGGTGGTATTGGGTCTGTATGATAAAGGTGGTATTGGGTCTGTATGGTAAAGGTTGTATTGGGTCCTGGTCCCGTAGTCATAAAGCATCTGAGGAGGAGTGCTGGTCTAGGATCAGTTTTGCCTTTTAAATCATGATGATGAATAAGAGGGGGGCCTGATCCTAGATCAGCTCTTTGTGAAAACGGGCCCTGGGCTGACACTATCAGATTCTCCATTCACAGAAAACGAGTCTTTTGTCCATCGTTTTCCTCTTTGTGAAATCATCTAGTTTCATCATCAGTCCATTCCTCTAACAGCTTGGGTCAATAGCTTCTAAAAAGATGCGTATTTTTTTCATGTCCTCCTTTCCACTCTATTTGTCCCTATTTCCTGGTAGAGTGGAGTGTGATGTGGCCTGTCTGTCATTAACCTGAGTGGTTGTTCCTCTCATCTCCTTTATGTGTCAGGCGTTCCATCAGGTGAAAACAACCAATTTCAAAGACTGCATCCTGACCTATTGATCTCCCCTCCCCTCCCCCATCCTCCCCGCCAGTCCCTCTCCTCCCCTCCCCGCCAGTCCCTCTCCTCCCCTCCCCGCCAGTCCCTCTCCTCCCCTCTCCCATTCTCCCCACCCGTCCCTCTCCTCCCCTTCCGTCCTGTCCCTCTCCTCCCCTCCCGTCCCTCTCCTCCCCTCCACCATCCTCCCCGACCGACCGTCCCTCTCCTCCCCTCCCCCGTCCTGTCCTTCTCGTGTCCCTGTCCTCTCCCACCCATCTTGTCCCTCTCTCCTTCCAGTCCTGTCCCTCTCCTCCTCATCCTGTCCCTCTCCTCTCCTCCCCATCCTGTCCCTCTCCTCCCCGTCCTGTCCTTCTCGTGTCCCTCTCCTCTCCTCCCCATCCTGTCCCTCTCCTCTCCATCCTGTCCCTCTCCTCTCCTCTCCATCCTGTCCCTCTCCTCTCCTCCCCATCCTGTCCCTCCCTGTCCTGTCCCTCTCCTCCCAGTCCTGTCCCTCTCCTCCCCATCCTGTCCCTCTCCTCCCCTCGCCATCCTGTCCCTCTCCTCTCCTCCCCGTCCTGTCCCTCTCCTCTCCTCCCCGTCCTGTCCCTCTCCTCCCCTCCCCGTCCTGTCCCTCTCCTCCCCTCCCGTCCCCTCCCTCTCCTCCCCTCCCCATCCTGTCCCTCTCCCTATCCTGTCCCTCTCCTCCCCTCCCCATCCTGTCCCTCCCCTCCCCATCCTGTCCCTCTCCTCCCCTCCCCCATCCTGTCCCTCTCCTCCCCATCCTGTCCCTCTCCTCCCCATCCTGTCCCTCCCCTCCACATCCTGTCCCTCCCCTCCCCATCCTGTCCCTCACCATCCTGTCCCTCTCCTCTCCTCCCCATCCTGTCCCTCTCCTCTCCTCCCCATCCTGTCCTTCTCCTCCCCATCCTGTCCCTCTCCTCCCCATCCTGTCCCTCTCCTCCCCATCCTGTCCCTCTCCTCCCCATCCTGTCCCTCTCTTCCCCTCCCCGTCCTGTCCCTCTCCTCCCCTCCCCTCTCTGATTTGGAATTAAGCACATACCTACTCTAATAACTCATTTGAATTTCAACTTGGTAACTTCAGATTAAAGCACGTTGTGTAATGCCATGTATTAGACATTAGTGTCTCTCTCCTCTTAGAACAGATATACAGTACCAGTCAAAAGTTGGAACGCACCTACTCATTCAAGGGTTTTTCTTTATTTTTTACTATTTTCTACATTGTGGAGTAATAGTGAAGACATCAACACTATGAAATAACACATATGGAATCATGTAGTAACCAAAAAAGTGTTAAACAAATCAAAATAGATTCTTCAAAGTCGCCACCCGTTGCCTTGATGACAGCTTTGAACACTCTTGGCATTCTCTCAACCAGCTTCATGAGGAATGCTTTGCCAAAAGTCTTGAAGGAGTTCCCACATATGCTGAGCACTTGTTGGCTGCTTTTCCTTCACTCTGCAGTCCAACTCATCCCAAACCATCTCAATTGGGTTGAGGTCTGGTGATTGTGGAGGCCATATCATCTGATGCAGCACTCCATCACTCTCCTTCTTGGTAAAATAGCCCTAACACAGCCTGGGAGGTGTGTTGGGTCATTGTCCTGTTGAAAATGAAATGATGGTCCCACTAAGCCCAAACTAGATGGGATGGCGTATCGCTGCAGAATGCTGTGGTAGCCATGCTGGTTAAGTGTGCCTTGAATTCTAAATAAATCACAGACAGTGTCACCAGCAAATCACCATCACACCTCCTCCATGTTTCACGGTGGGAACCACACATGCAGAGATAATTCGTTCACCTACTCTGTGTCTCACAAAGACACGGCGGTTGAAACCAAAAATCTCACATTTGGACTCATCAGACAAAAGGACAGATTTCCACCAGTCTAATGTCCATTGCTCATGTTTCTTGGCCCAAGCAAGTCTCTTCTTCTTACTGGTGTCCTTTAGTAGTGGTTTCTTTGCAGCAATTCAACCATGAAGGCCTGATTCACACAGTCTCCTCTGAACAGTTGATATTGAGATGTGTCTGTTACTATTTGGGCTGCAATTTCTGAGACTGGTAGCTCTAATGAACTTATGCTCTGCAGCAGAGGTAACTCTGGGTCTTCCTTTCCTGTGGCGGTCTTCATGAGAGCCAGTTTCATCATAGTGCTTGATGGTTTTTGCTTGAAGAAACTTTCAAAGTTCTTGAAACATTCCGTATTGACAGACCTTCATGTCTTAAAGTAATGATGGACTGTTGTTTCTCTTCTTGTTTGAGCTGTTCTTGCCATAATATGGACTTGGTCTTTTACCAAATAGGGCTATCTTCTGCATACCAGCCCTACCTCTTGTCACAACACAACTGATTGGCCCAAACACATTAAGAAGGAAAGAAATTCCACAAATTAACTTTTAACAAGGCACACCTGCTAATTGAAATGCATTCCAGGTGACTACCTCATAAAGCTGGTTGAGAGAATGCCAAGAGAGTGCAAAGCTGTCATCAAGGCAAAGGGTGTCTACTTTGAAGAATCTAAAATATATTTTTATTTGTTTAATACTTTTTTGGTTACTACATGATTCCATAGGTGTTATTTCATAGTTGTGATGTCTTCACTGTTATTCTACAATGTAGAAAATAGTACAAATAAAGAAAAACCCTGGAATGAGTTGGTGTGTCCAGACTTTTGACTGGTACTGTACATGTCATCAGAACATGGCAGACATCATGTCTAGAACAGCAGTACAGCGTCGAGTCACTCTGCATGTTGGCTGTTTACACATGCAGAACATCCTGGTTCTCTCTCCAGGTCTGTTCTACTCTACATCCATAGCCATGCAGAACATCCTGGTTCTCTCTCCAGGTCTGTTCTACTTTACATCCATAGCCATGCAGAACATCCTGGTTCTCTCTCCAGGTCTGTTCTACTCTACATCCATAGCCATGCAGAACATCCTGGTTCTCTCTCCAGGTCTGTTCTACTCTACATCCATAGCCATGGAGAACATCCTGGTTCTCTCTCCAGGTCTGTTCTACTCTACATCCATAGCCATGCAGAACATCCTGGTTCTCTCTCCAGGTCTGTTCTACTCTACATCCATAGCCATGCAGAACATCCTGGTTCTCTCTCCAGGTCTGTTCTACTCTACATCCATAGCCATGCAGAACATCCTGGTTCTCTCTCCAGGTCTGTTCTACTCTACATCCATAGCCATGCAGAACATCCTGGTTCTCTCTCCAGGTCTGTTCTACTCTACATCCATAGCCATGCAGAACATCCTGGTTCTCTCTCCAGGTCTGTTCTACTCTACATCCATAGCCATGCAGAACATCCTGGTTCTCTCTCCAGGTCTGTTCTACTCTACATCCATAGCCATGGAGAACATCCTGGTTCTCTCTCCAGGTCTGTTCTACTCTACATCCATAGCCATGCAGAACATCCTGGTTCTCTCTCCAGGTCTGTTCTACTCTACATCCATAGCCATGGAGAACATCCTGGTTCTCTCTCCAGGTCTGTTCTACTCTACATCCATAGCCATGCAGAACATCCTGGTTCTCTCTCCAGGTCTGTTCTACTCTACATCCATAGCCATGCAGAACATCCTGGTTCTCTCTCCAGGTCTGTTCTACTCTACATCCATAGCCATGCAGAACATCCTGGTTCTCTCTCCAGGTCTGTTCTACTTTACATCCATAGCCATGCAGAACATCCTGGTTCTCTCTCCAGGTCTGTTCTACTCTACATCCATAGCCATGCAGAACATCCTGGTTCTCTCTCCAGGTCTGTTCTACTCTACATCCATAGCCATGGAGAACATCCTGGTTCTCTCTCCAGGTCTGTTCTACTCTACATCCATAGCCATGCAGAACATCCTGGTTCTCTCTCCAGGTCTGTTCTACTCTACATCCATAGCCATGCAGAACATCCTGGTTCTCTCTCCAGGTCTGTTCTACTCTACATCCATAGCCATGCAGAACATCCTGGTTCTCTCTCCAGGTCTGTTCTACTCTACATCCATAGCCATGCAGAACATCCTGGTTCTCTCTCCAGGTCTGTTCTACTCTACATCCATAGCCATGCAGAACATCCTGGTTCTCTCTCCAGGTCTGTTCTACTCTACATCCATAGCCATGCAGAACATCCTGGTTCTCTCTCCAGGTCTGTTCTACTCTACATCCATAGCCATGGAGAACATCCTGGTTCTCTCTCCAGGTCTGTTCTACTCTACATCCATAGCCATGCAGAACATCCTGGTTCTCTCTCCAGGTCTGTTCTACTCTACATCCATAGCCATGCAGAACATCCTGGTTCTCTCTCCAGGTCTGTTCTACTCTACATCCATAGCCATGCAGAACATCCTGGTTCTCTCTCCAGGTCTGTTCTACTCTACATCCATAGCCATGCAGAACATCCTGGTTCTCTCTCCAGGTCTGTTCTACTCTACATCCATAGCCATGCAGAACATCCTGGTTCTCTCTCCAGGTCTGTTCTACTCTACATCCATAGCCATGCAGAACATCCTGGTTCTCTCTCCAGGTCTGTTCTACTCTACATCCATAGCCATGCAGAACATCCTGGTTCTCTCTCCAGGTCTGTTCTACTCTACATCCATAGCCATGCAGAACATCCTGGTTCTCTCTCCAGGTCTGTTCTACTCTACATCCATAGCCATGCAGAACATCCTGGTTCTCTCTCCAGGTCTGTTCTACTCTACATCCATAGCCATGCAGAACATCCTGGTTCTCTCTCCAGGTCTGTTCTACTCTACATCCATAGCCATGCAGAACATCCTGGTTCTCTCTCCAGGTCTGTTCTACTCTACATCCATAGCCATGCAGAACATCCTGGTTCTCTCTCCAGGTCTGTTCTACTCTACATCCATAGCCATGCAGCATTTTAGTCTTTGAAGGTAAATAGTAAAACCTTCCCTGAACAACATGAAATAACATATTCAGAGGTGGTATAGACAAAGGGTGGTAGCCACGGTTGTTGCCAGATGTGCACGACGCTCGTTCGTTCGTTGGCTCGCTCTGCCAACGTGTAACAGGCTATAATGTGGTGGAAGCGCTGGCTTTAGCTTGTCAGAGGAGGTATTACCCATACTCACGCCTTAACAAATGAGCTTTGGCTGAGAGAGTTAGAGGGGGTGGCTGCTGTGGATGTTTACACTATGGAGGAGCTGGGATGATCCTGTTACAGATAAACAACAACACTACCACCAGCAGGAAAAACAGCTCTACTTTCTAATGTACAGTCCCCTGTGTGTGTGACTCTGTCAGGATGTTAAAGGAGATGGAAAACTCCTCTCAGCCCCCCTCTTCCTCCCCTCCTCTTCATGAAGGAATAAAAGTGAAGGAGGGTTTAGAACAGGATGGGAGGATGGTGGTCCTGGGCCCTCAGTCATAAATCTATAGCCCATTAATCTCCTTTTAACTGCCGTCTTCCACAAACAAATTAGGGGAGCAGGAGGTCACCGATCGTCCCCCGATAACCACAACGTTTATCAATGAATCTAAGCTGCTGCTAACGGCTGGGAAAAGTCATTAAGGAAGGAGGCACTTCTGGATGGAATTATGCTTCGCAGGTAAAGAGGTTGGAGAGGGTGGGGTGTGTATCTACTTGACGTAGCCCCCCCCCCCCCCCCCCCCCACACACACACACACACACACACACAGCAGCAATGCAGGCCCCCATGCATTGTCCGGGGCGGGCGGCGTGGACTCATAAGTGATGAGAGGGGTGATAGCAGGAAGCCAATTAAAATGAACATAATTACAAAGTCACCCCTGTGCCGCTATGCAGGGCCTGATCAGAATACACATACCTCAACAGACAGGACAGGAGAGGAGGAGAGGGCAGAGGAGGAGGAGAGGGCAGAGGAGGAGGAGAGAGCAGAGGAGGAGGAGAGAGCAGAGGAGAGGAGGGGGCAGAGGAGAGGAGAGGAGGAAGAGAGGAGGGGGCAGAGGAGAGGAGAGGAGGAAGAGAGGAGGGAAGGAGGGGGCAGAGGAGGGAAGGTGCAGAGGAGAGGAGGAGAGGAGAGGGGGCAGAGGAGTGGAGGAGGGGGCAGTGGAGAGGAGGGAAGGGGAGGCAGAGGAGGGAAGGTGCAGAGGAGAGGAGAGGATGAGGGGGCAGAGGAGAGGAGAGGATGAGGGGGCAGAGGAGAGGAAAGGAGTTAAGGAGGGGGCAGAGGAGAGGAGTTAAGGATGGGACAGAGGTGAGGAGGGAAGGAGGGGGCAGAGGAGAGGAGGGGGAGAGGAGTTAAGGAGGGGAGAGAGGAGGGAAGGGGCAGAGGAGTGGAGGGGGCAGAGGAGAGGAGAGGATGAGGGGGCAGAGGAGAGGAGAGGATGAGGGGACAGAGGTGAGGAGGGAAGGAGGGGGCAGAGGAGAGGAGAGGAGGGAAGGGGCAGAGGAGAGGAGGGGGAGAGGAGTTAAGGAGGGGAGAGAGGAGGGAAGGGGCAGAGGAGTGGAGGGGGCAGAGGAGAGGAGAGGATGAGGGGGCAGAGGAGAGGAGAGGATGAGGGGGCAGAGGAGAGGAAAGGAGTTAAGGAGGGGGCAGAGGAGAGGAGTTAAGGATGGGACAGAGGTGAGGAGGGAAGGAGGGGGCAGAGGAGAGGAGGGAAGGGGCAGAGGAGAGGAGGGGGAGAGGAGTTAAGGAGGGGAGAGAGGAGGGAAGGGGCAGAGGAGTGGAGGGAAGCGGCAGAGGAGAGGAGGGAAGGGCAGAGGGAATGAGGAGGAGAAAGGAGGGAGGGAAGGGAGAGAAGTGGAGGGAACAAGGGAGGGAGGAGGGCTGGGAAGACAGGAACACTATGACAAGGGAAGGAAAAAGAAAGGGAGGAGCGGTTATGAGAGGGAGAAGAGAGGAGTGAGAGGAGAGGAGGAGGGAGGAGTCTGATCAGAAAGTGAAGCCTCTCCCTGTTGTCTCTCTCTGACTCGTCCCAGGGTACAGGCCTTTATTAGACCCTGATCAGTTTGCTGTGGCCCTTTATCTGTGGTGGCCCTTTATCTGGGGTGGCCCTTTATCTGGGGTGGCCCTTTATCTGGGGTGGCCCTTTATCTGGGGTGGCCCTTTCTCTGTGGTGGCCCTTTCTCTGGGGTGGCCCTTTCTCTGGGGTGGCCCTTTCTCTGGGGTGGCCCCTTATCTGTGGTGGCCCCTTATCTGTGGTGGCCCTTTCTCTGTGGTGGCCCTTTATCTGTGGTGGCCCTTTATCTGTGGTGGCCCCTTATCTGTGGTGGCCCCTTATCTGTGGTGGCCCCTTATCTGTGGTGGCCCCTTATCTGTGGTGGCCCCTTATCTGTGGTGGCCCTTTATCTGTGGTGGCCCTTTCTTTGTGGTGGCCCTTTCTCTGGGGTGGCCCTTTCTCTGTGTGTGCATGCTTACCTATGAGCAAGTGTGTGTGATCATGTCCTTATTTCTCTCAGAAGGAGCTCCTCTCCTCCACAGTATAGTCATTATTACATCTGAAATGTGATAGGTCCTCTGTGTTAATGTGTGGTATTTCCACTCTCTCCTCTACCTCTGTGTTAATTAATGTGTGGTATTTCCACACTCTCCTCTACCTCTGTGTTAATGTGTGGTATTTCCACACTCTCCTCTACCTCTGTGTTAATGTGTGGTATTTCCACACTCTCCTCTACCTCTGTGTTAATTAATGTGTGGTATTTCCACACTCTCCTCTACCTCTGTGTTAATTAATGTGTGGTATTTCCACACTCTCCTCTACCTCTGTGTTAATGTGTGGTATTTCCACACTCTCCTCTACCTCTGTGTTAATTAATGTGTGGTATTTCCACACTCTCCTCTACCACTGTGTTAATGTGTGGTATTTCCACACTCTCCTCTACCACTGTGTTAATGTGTGGTATTTCCACACTCTCCTCTACCTCTGTGTTAATTAATGTGTGGTATTTCCACACTCTCCTCTACCTCTGTGTTAATGTGTGGTATTTCCACTCTCTCCTCTACCTCTGTGTTAATGTGTGGTATTTCCACACTCTCCTCTACCTCTGTGTTAATGTGTGGTATTTCCACACTCTCCTCTACCTCTGTGTTAATGTGTGGTATTTCCACACTCTCCTCTACCTCTGTGTTAATGTGTGGTATTTCCACACTCTCCTCTACCTCTGTGTTAATGTGTGGTATTTCCACACTCTCCTCTACCTCTGTGTTAATGTGTGGTATTTCCACACTCTCCTCTACCTCTGTGTTAATTAATGTGTGGTATTTCCACACTCTCCTCTACCTCTGTGTTAATGTGTGGTATTTCCACACTCTCCTCTACCTCTGTGTTAATGTGTGGTATTTCCACACTCTCCTCTACCTCTGTGTTAATGTGTGGTATTTCCACACTCTCCTCTACCACTGTGTTAATGTGTGGTATTTCCACACTCTCCTCTACCTCTGTGTTAATGTGTGGTATTTCCACACTCTCCTCTACCTCTGTGTTAATGTGTGGTATTTCCACACTCTCCTCTACCTCTGTGTTAATTAATGTGTGGTATTTCCACACTCTCCTCTACCTCTGTGTTAATTAATGTGTGGTATTTCCACACTCTCCTCTACCTCTGTGTTAATGTGTGGTATTTCCACACTCTCCTCTACCTCTGTGTTAATTAATGTGTGGTATTTCCACACTCTCCTCTACCACTGTGTTAATGTGTGGTATTTCCACACTCTCCTCTACCACTGTGTTAATGTGTGGTATTTCCACACTCTCCTCTACCTCTGTGTTAATGTGTGGTATTTCCACACTCTCCTCTACCTCTGTGTTAATGTGTGGTATTTCCACACTCTCCTCTACCTCTGTGTTAATGTGTGGTATTTCCACACTCTCCTCTACCTCTGTGTTAATGTGTGGTATTTCCACACTCTCCTCTACCTCTGTGTTAATGTGTGGTATTTCCACACTCTCCTCTACCTCTGTGTTAATGTGTGGTATTTCCACACTCTCCTCTACCTCTGTGTTAATTAATGTGTGGTATTTCCACACTCTCCTCTACCTCTGTGTTAATTAATGTGTGGTATTTCCACACTCTCCTCTACCTCTGTGTTAATGTGTGGTATTTCCACACTCTCCTCTACCACTGTGTTAATGTGTGGTATTTCCACACTCTCCTCTACCTCTGTGTTAATGTGTGGTATTTCCACACTCTCCTCTACCTCTGTGTTAATTAATGTGTGGTATTTCCACACTCTCCTCTACCTCTGTGTTAATTAATGTGTGGTATTTCCACACTCTCCTCTACCTCTGTGTTAATGTGTGGTATTTCCACACTCTCCTCTACCACTGTGTTAATGTGTGGTATTTCCACACTCTCCTCTACCTCTGTGTTAATGTGTGGTATTTCCACACTCTCCTCTACCTCTGTGTTAATGTGTGGTATTTCCACACTCTCCTCTACCTCTGTGTTAATTAATGTGTGGTATTTCCACACTCTCCTCTACCTCTGTGTTAATGTGTGGTATTTCCACTCTCTCCTCTACCTCTGTGTTAATTAATGTGTGGTATTTCCACACTCTCCTCTACCTCTGTGTTAATTAATGTGTGGTATTTCCCACCCCCACCCGGGGGGTCCCCTCCCTCTACCTCTGTGTTAATGTGTGGTATTTCCACACTCTCCTCTACCTCTGTGTTAATGTGTGGTATTTCCACACTCTCCTCTACCTCTGTGTTAATTAATGTGTGGTATTTCCACACTCTCCTCTACCTCTGTGTTAATTAATGTGTGGTATTTCCACACTCTCCTCTACCTCTGTGTTAATTAATGTGTGGTATTTCCACACTCTCCTCTACCTCTGTGTTAATGTGTGGTATTTCCACACTCGCCTCTACCTCTGTGTTAATGTGTGGTATTTCCACACTCTCCTCTGCCTCTGTGTTAATTAATGTGTGGTATTTCCACACTCTCCTCTACCTCTGTGTTAATGTGTGGTATTTCCACACTCTCCTCTACCTCTGTGTTAATGTGTGGTATTTCCACACTCTCCTCTACCTCTGTGTTAATGTGTGGTATTTCCACACTCTCCTCTACCTCTGTGTTAATGTGTGGTATTTCCACACTCTCCTCTACCTCTGTGTTAATTAATGTGTGGTATTTCCACACTCTCCTCTACCACTGTGTTAATGTGTGGTATTTCCACACTCTCCTCTACCTCTGTGTTAATTAATGTGTGGTATTTCCACACTCTCCTCTACCTCTGTGTTAATTAATGTGTGGTATTTCCACACTCTCCTCTACCACTGTGTTAATTAATGTGTGGTATTTCCACACTCTCCTCTACCTCTGTGTTAATTAATGTGTGGTATTTCCACACTCTCCTCTACCTCTGTGTTAATGTGTGGTATTTCCACACTCTCCTCTACCTCTGTGTTAATGTGTGGTATTTCCACACTCTCCTCTACCTCTGTGTTAATTAATGTGTGGTATTTCCACACTCTCCTCTACCTCTGTTAATTAATGTGTGGTATTTCCACACTCTCCGCTGCCTCTCCACTTCCTGTGTTTTCTCTTCCTACTTCCATTGTTCTCTTTAACCTCTATATCTCCATTTACATAATTGAACTTGTGTGTGTTTGAAGAGAGGAGACACTAGGCTGGACACGGAATAAGAGACAGATTAGAGGAGGGGTTCTGTTACTGTGTGTGTGTGTGTGTTACTGTGTGTGTTACTGTGTGTGTGTTACTGTGTGTTTGATGTATTCTACCTGAGGGACTCTAAGTTTTGTAAAGAGCAGAAGATTCACCTCCTCCAATCTGACAGTCTTGGACTCCCATATGAAGACATGAAAGTTAGATTGGAGACGATGAGGCTCTTTTCTCTCTGCAGACTTGTGGGTTTTTCGTTCCTTTGAGCTCAGTTAAGTTTCCATTCATGCGTTTTGCGCCTGAGAGATGCAGAAGCAGCGCTTAAAGTATTTGACTTGTGTGTTTTATGAGAGAAAGTGAAGGACCAGTTCACATGCATATTAAATAGATATCCAGGATTGAATTCGGTCTATATAAATATTTATCAACTGGGCGGGTCGAGCCTTTGAATGCTGATTGGCTGAAAGCCGTGGTTTATCAGACCATATACCACGGGTATTTGTATTTATTTTATTTCACCTTTATTTAACCAGGTAGGCAAGTTGAGAACAAGTTCTCATTTACAACTGCGACCTGGCCAAGATAAAGCAAAGCAGTTCGACAACATTAAAAACACAGAGTTACACATGGAGTAAAACAACATACAATCAATGATACAGTAGAAAGAAATAAGACTATATACAATGTGAGCAAATGATGTGAGATAAGGGAGGTAAAGGCAAAAAAGGCCATGGTGGCAGAGTAAATAAAGTATAGCAAGTAAAACACTGGAATGGTAGAATTATAATTTGAAGAAAGTTCAAAGTTCAAATATTAATAATATGGTGCAAAGGAGCAAAATAAATAAAATAAATAAATACAGTAGGGGAAGAGGTAGTAGTTTGGGCTAAATTATAGATGGGCTATGTACAGGTGCAGTGATCTGTGAGCTGCTCTGACAGCTGGTGCTTAAAGCTAGTGAGGGAGATAAGTGTTTCCAGTTTCAGAGATTTTTGTAGTTCGTTCCAGTCATTGGCAGCAGAGAACTGGAAGGAGAGACGACCAAAGGAGGAGTTGGCTTTAGGGGTGACCAGAGAGATATACCTGCTGGAGCGCGTGCTACAGGTGGGTGCTGCTATGGTGACCAGTGAGCGGAGATAAGGGGGGACTTTACCTAGCAGGGTCTTGTAGATGACCTGGAGCCAATGTATTTGGCGACGATTATGAAGCGAAGGCCAGCCAACGAGAGCGTACAGGTCACAGTGGTGGGTAGTATATGGGGCTTTGGTGACAAAACGGATGGCACTGTGATAGACTGCATCCAGCTTGTTGAGTAGGGTATTGGAGGCTATTTTGTAAATGACATCGCCGAAGTCGAGGATTGGTAGGATGGTCAGTTTTGAGGGTATGTTTGGCACCATGAGTGAAGGATGCTTTGTTGCGAAATAGGAAGCCAATTCTAGATTTAATTTTGGATTGGAGATGATTGATGTGAGTCTGGAAGGAGAGTTTACAGTCTAACCAGACACCCAGGTATTTGTAGTTGTCCACAAATTCTAAGTCAGAACCGTCCAGAGTAGTGATGCTGGACGGGCGGCCAGGTGCGGGCAGTGATCGGTTGAAGAGCATGCATTTAGTTTTACTTGTATTTAGGAGCAGTTGGAGACCACATGACAAAATATGTATTTTTACTGCTCTAATTATGAGGGTAACCAGTTTATAATAGCAATAACGCTCGTCGGGGTTTGTGGTATATGGCCAATATACCACAGCTAAGGGCTGTATCCAGACACTCCACGTTGTGATATATGGCCAATATACCACAGCTAAGGGCTGTATCCAGACACTCCACGTTGTGGTATATGGACAATATACCACAGCTAAGGGCTGTATCCAGACACTCCACGTTGTGATATATGGCCAATATACCACAGCTAAGGGCTGTATCCAGACACTCCACGTTGTGATATATGGCCAATATACCACAGCTAAGGGCTGTATCCAGACACTCCGCGTTGTGATATATGGCCAATATACCACAGCTAAGGGCTGTATCCAGACACTCCACGTTGTGATATATGGCCAATATACCACAGCTAAGGGCTGTATCCAGACACTCCACGTTGTGCTTATTGGCCACATACCACACAGGCCTTACTGCAGCACACAGACTGTTGGGAACTCTGTGAAACCCAACCTTCTTAGAAGCTCCCGAGTGGCGCATCGGTCTGAGACACTGCATCTCAGTGGTAGAGGCGTCACTACAGACCCCGGTTCCATTCCAGGCTGTATCACAGCGGTCTGAGACACGGCATCTCAGTGGTAGAGGCGTCACTACAGACCCCGGTTCCATTCCAGGCTGTATCACAGCGGTCTGAGACACGGCATCTCAGTGGTAGAGGCGTCACTACAGACCCCGGTTCCATTCCAGGCTGTATCACAGCGGTCTGAGACACTGCATCTCAGTGGTAGAGGCGTCACTACAGACCCCGGTTCCATTCCAGGCTGTATCACAGCGGTCTGAGACACTGCATCTCAGTGGTAGAGGCGTCACTACAGACCCCGGTTCCATTCCAAGTTGTATCACAGCGGTCTGAGACACTGCATCTCAGTGGTAGAGGCGTCACTACAGACCCCGGTTCCATTCCAGGCTGTATCACAGCGGTCTGAGACACTGCATCTCAGTGGTAGAGGCGTCACTACAGACCCCGGTTCCATTCCAGGCTGTATCACAGTGGTCTGAGACACTGCATCTCAGTGGTAGAGGCGTCACTACAGACCCCGGTTCCATTCCAAGTTGTATCACAGCGGTCTGAGACACTGCATCTCAGTGGTAGAGGCGTCACTACAGACCCCGGTTCCATTCCAAGTTGTATCACAGCGGTCTGAGACACTGCATCTCAGTGGTAGAGGCGTCACTACAGACCCTGGTTCCATTCCAGGCTGTATCACATCCAGCCGTGATTGGGAATCCCATAGGTCCAGCGTCGTCCGGGTTTGGCCGAGGTAGGCCGTCATTGTAAATAAGAATTTGTTCATAACTGACTTGCCCGGTTAAATAAAGGTTAAATAAATGTTTTTAATGTAGTGCCTTCAGCTCCCAGAGTATTTAAACAAGACCTTCGCTTAATCAACTTATTTGATAAATCATAGGACTTCTTAGGGTTCTGAAATGCCACGGTGGGCTACCCTAGCGCTTGTTCAAAGTGTGTGTGCTGAAAAACCCCTGATAGTTTTTTTACAAAACCTTTTAGCCGAGGCGTACACTACACACACACAACTGGACCTGATATGACCCTGGGATGGATCGCCCTTCTGACCCCACTGACCCTCAGATAGTCCTACATGATATATTCTACAGCATTCCTCCTTCTGATCCCACTGACCCTCAGATAGTCCTCATGATATATTCTACGGTATTCCCCCTTCTGATCCTCAGATAGTCCTCATGATATATTCTACAGCATTCCCCCTTCTGACCCTCAGATAGTCCTACATGATATATTCTACAGCATTCCCCCTTCTGACCCTCAGATAGTCCTCATGATATATTCTACGGTATTCCTCGTTCTGACCCTCAGATAGTCCTCATGATATATTCTACGGTATTCCTCGTTCTGACCCTCAGATAGTCCTCATGATATATTCTACAGTATTCCTCCTTCTGACCCTCAGATAGTCCTCATGATATATTCTACAGTATTCCTCCTTCTGATCCTCAGATAGTCCTCATGATATATTCTACAGTATTCCCCCTTCTGACCCTCAGATAGTCCTCATGATATATTCTACAGTATTCCCCCTTCTGATCCTCAGATAGTCCTCATGATATATTCTACATCATTCCTCCTTCTGATCCTCAGATAGTCCTCATGATATATTCTACAGTATTCCTCCTTCTGATCCTCAGATAGTCCTCATGATATATTCTACATCATTCCTCCTTCTGATCCTCAGATAGTCCTCATGATATATTCTACATCATTCCTCCTTCTGATCCTCAGATAGTCCTCATGATATATTCTACAGTATTCCTCCTTCTGATCCTCAGATAGTCCTCATGATATATTCTACAGCATTCCCCCTTCTGACCCTCAGATAGTCCTCATGATATATTCTACAGTATTCCCCCTTCTGACCCTCAGATAGTCCTCATGATATATTCTACAGTATTCCCCCTTCTGATCCTCAGATAGTCCTCATGATATATTCTACATCATTCCTCCTTCTGATCCTCAGATAGTCCTCATGATATATTCTACAGTATTCCTCCTTCTGATCCTCAGATAGTCCTCATGATATATTCTACAGTATTCCTCCTTCTGACCCTCAGATAGTCCTCATGATATATTCTACATCATTCCTCCTTCTGATCCTCAGATAGTCCTACATGATATATTCTACAGTATTCCTCCTTCTGACCCTCAGATAGTCCTCATGATATATTCTACATCATTCCTCCTTCTGATCCTCAGATAGTCCTCATGATATATTCTACATCATTCCTCCTTCTGATCCTCAGATAGTCCTCATGATATATTCTACATCATTCCTCCTTCTGATCCTCAGATAGTCCTCATGATATATTCTACAGTATTCCCCCTTCTGACCCTCAGATAGTCCTCATGATATATTCTACAGTATTCCCCCTTCTGATCCTCAGATAGTCCTCATGATATATTCTACAGTATTCCCCCTTCTGATCCTCAGATAGTCCTCATGATATATTCTACAGTATTCCTCCTTCTGATCCTCAGATAGTCCTCATGATATATTCTACAGTATTCCCCCTTCTGATCCTCAGATAGTCCTCATGATATATTCTACAGTATTCCCCCTTCTGATCCTCAGATAGTCCTCATGATATATTCTACAGTATTCCTCCTTCTGATCCTCAGATAGTCCTCATGATATATTCTACAGTATTCCCCCTTCTGATCCTCAGATAGTCCTCATGATATATTCTACAGTATTCCCCCTTCTGATCCTCAGATAGTCCTCATGATATATTCTACAGTATTCCTCCTTCTGATCCTCAGATAGTCCTCATGATATATTCTACAGTATTCCCCCTTCTGATCCTCAGATAGTCCTCATGATATATTCTACAGTATTCCCCCTTCTGATCCTCAGATAGTCCTCATGATATATTCTACAGTATTCCTCCTTCTGATCCTCAGATAGTCCTCATGATATATTCTACAGTATTCCTCCTTCTGACCCTCAGATAGTCCTCATGATATATTCTACAGTATTCCTCCTTCTGATCCTCAGATAGTCCTACATGATACATGCTATAGCATTCCTGGTGCTTCGACATTATTCTGTTAGATTAGCGTTGCCTTATCCTCTCTCCTCCCTACCCCCTCGGCCGCCCCGCCGGATGTGCTTTGGTTGTTGACACCGAGGCGTCAGAAATAATGGAATCTCTTGTCTGTCGGGTTGTATTTTTGGCCCGACGCTCCACAGCGCTGTAAGGTGTTGTGTGTGTGTGTGTGTGTGTGTGTGTGTGTGTGTGTGTGTGTGTGGTGTGTGTGGTGTGTGTGTGTGTGTGTGTGTGTGTGTGTGTGTGTGTGTGTGTGTGATAGCAGGAGGGGTTTTGTAATGAAGGTTTCCTTTTCATTTTTTTAATATGGGATGTTTGTTGGGTGGAGGCGGAGGTTCTCTCTAATCCTGCCCCCGAGCTCAGAAACATAGATGTGTCAATTCTAGTCCACACACACACTTAGCTTTGGGCGAGACACCATGCCGTTGATAAATCGTGTCTCTCCCCCCACCCATCCTTGTGTCTTTGTGGAGCCAGATATGCTGATTGTTCTGTTATTGACGGTCTGATGTGATGTTTAACTATATGAGTCCATGTATTTACCTTCATCTCACTGGGGTCTAAAAACACAACGTTGGTTAACGTTACATGTTTCAGAGTAGAATGTATTATTATTGATAGAGGTCACTGGTGGTCTCATAGCTATGTGCTTGTACACACACACACACACACACACACACACACACACACACACACACACACACACTGTTCTTTTCCTCTGCAGTGAGTGAATCTTTTTTGTGGTTAAGCCTTTTGTGGTAGTGTGTGTTTTTTTCCAATCGAAGCTGCTCCCCGTCTCTTGCTGTCTAAAGGCCTCTTAGTGTGTGTGTGTGGTGTGTGTGTGTGTGTGTGTGTGTGTGTGTGTGTGTGTCTGCTAGAGTGTGTTGTAGTTTCTTTAATACCACCTGGTCTCTAATCCCAGGTAATTATGGACCTGAAATTACACAGCTACTTTAACATCACTTGAAAGGAGAAAGATGGCCTCAGGAGGAAGCTGACTGCCTGTCTGCCTGATCGTCTGCCTGATCGTCTGCCTGATCGACTGCCTGATCGACTGCCTGTCTGCCTGATCGACTGCCTGTCTGCCTGATCGACTGCCTGTCTGCCTGATCGACTGCCTGTCTGCCTGATCGACTGACTGACTGCCTGTCTGCCTGATCGTCTGCCTGATCGACTGCCTGATCGACTGCCTGTCTGCCTGATCGACTGACTGACTGCCTGTCTGCCTGATCGTCTGCCTGATCGTCTGCCTGATCGACTGCCTGATCGACTGACTGACTGCCTGTCTGCCTGATCGACTGACTGACTGCCTGTCTGCCTGATCGACTGACTGACTGCCTGTCTGCCTGATCGACTGACTGACTGACTGTCTGCCTGATCGACTGACTGACTGACTGTCTGCCTGACTGACTGACTGTCTGATCGACTGACTGACTGTCTGATCGACTGACTGACTGACTGTCTGCCTGATCGACTGACTGACTGACTGTCTGACTGACTGACTGGCTGTCTGACTGTCTGACTGACTGTCTGGCTGTCTGACTGGCTGGCTGTCTGACTGACTGACTGACTGACTGTCTGACTGTCTGACTGACTGTCTGACTGACTGTCTGACTGACTGACTGTCTGACTGACTGTCTGACTGACTGACTGTCTGACTGACTGTCTGACAGAGAGATGTTGGGGGGGCAGGGGGGGGTTGTGTGAATGACTTTAGTTTACATTAATTACACAAACACACACTGCTGATGTTTGAGGAACCACATTCATGGATTTGTTAAAATATTAGAAGGATTACTACGTTGTCATAAACATTAGTCTAGTCAAGTGGACTCCAGCTAATCTCCTTCAAACTATTTTCCCCTCAAATTAATATTTCCACCTAATTTATTAAATGACTTATTGTCACGCTCCCTATCATCTTTCTATGCTTGTTGTTTTCTCTTATATATTCCTGTTCTGAGTGGCCCATCAGGCATTGTTTGGGCCGTCTAAAACGTGTGGTTGTATAGATGTTGGGAAAGGTTAAGGTCCTCTTTAAAGACGAGCCGGAAATGTCAAGTGTCTCCCTGCCCCTCCGGCTCTCCCTGCCTCTCTGCACTGAGAGAAAGAGCCTGAAGGAGATACTAAGGTAACAAGGTGCCATTAGAGTTTCCCTGTAAACTGTTTCATCTTGGCTTCCCTTGACGCTGCAGAACAAGCTTTCACTTCACACAGACACACACACACAAAGTGACACATCAGTCGCACACAAACACATACTGAGACTCCAAGTACAGAAGAAGATGCTATAAACCAATTAGCTAGCGTTAGTGGCCTGTAGCAGCTCTAAACTCCAGTATTCCTCCTCCTGTAGCTGCTCTAAACTCCAGTATTCCTCCTCCTGTAGCTGCTCTAAACTCCAGTATTCTTCCTCCTGTAGCTGCTCTAAACTCCAGTATTCCTCCTCCTGTAGCTGCTCTAAACTCCAGTATTCCTCCTCCTGTAGCTTCTCTAAACTCCAGTATTCCTCCTCCTGTAGCTGCTCTAAACTCCAGTATTCCGCCTCCTGTAGCTGCTCTAAACTCCAGTATTCCTCCTCCTGTAGCTGCTCTAAACGCCAGTATTCATCCTCCTGTAGCTGCTCTAAACTCCAGTATTCATCCTCCTGTAGCTGCTCTAAACGCCAGTATTCATCCTCCTGTAGCTGCTCTAAACTCCAGTATTCATCCTCCTGTAGCTGCTCTAAACTCCAGTATTCCTCCTCCTGTAGCTGCTCTAAACGCCAGTATTCATCCTCCTGTAGCTGCTCTAAACGCCAGTATTCCTCCTCCTGTAGCTGCTCTAAACGGCAGTATTCATCCTCCTGTAGCTGCTCTAAACTCTATGTATTCCTCCTCCTGTAGCTGCTCTAAACGCCAGTATTCCTCCTCCTGTAGCTGCTCTAAACGGCAGTATTCATCCTCCTGTAGCTGCTCTAAACTCCAGTATTCCTCCTCCTGTAGCTGCTCTAAACGCCAGTAGTCATCCTCCTGTAGCTGCTCTAAACGCCAGTATTCATCCTCCTGTAGCTGCTCTAAACGCCAGTATTCCTCCTCCTGTAGCTGCTCTAAACGGCAGTATTCATCCTCCTGTAGCTGCTCTAAACTCTATGTATTCCTCCTCCTGTAGCTGCTCTAAACGCCAGTATTCCTCCTCCTGTAGCTGCTCTAAACGGCAGTATTCATCCTCCTGTAGCTGCTCTAAACTCCAGTATTCCTCCTCCTGTAGCTGCTCTAAACGCCAGTATTCATCCTCCTGTAGCTGCTCTAAACGCCAGTATTCATCCTCCTGTAGCTGCTCTAAACGCCAGTATTCCTCCTCCTGTAGCTTGTTCTCCATCTTCTTTTGAAATGTTTTAAATAGTGTGCCAACATGTTTTGAGCACTTACAGCGGCAAGAACAAGCATGGATTTAATAACTGGTTGACCCTCCTTTGGCAGCAATAACCTCAACCAAACGTTTTCTGTAGTTGTAGATCAGACCTGCACAGCGGTCAGGAGGAATTTTGGACCATTCCTCTTTACAAAACTGTTTCAGTTCAGCAATATTCTTGGGATGTCTGGTGTGAACTGCTCTCTTGAGGTCATGCCACAGCATCTCAATTGGGTTGAGGTCAGGACTCTGACTGGGCCACTCCAGAAGGTGTATTTTCTTCTGTTGAAGCCGTTCTGTTGTTGATTTACTTCTGTGTTTTGGGTTGTTGTCCTGGTGCATCACCCAACTTCTGTTGAGCTTCAATTGGCGGACAGATAGCCTTACATTCTCCTGCAAAATGTCTCGATAAACTTGGGAATTCATTTTTCTGTCGAAGATAGCAAGCTGTCCAGGCCCTGAGGCAGCAAAGCCGCCCCAAACCATGATGCTCCCTCCACCATACTTTACAGTTGGGATGAGGTTTTGATGTTGGTGTGCTGTGCCTTTTTTTTCTCCACACATAGTGTTGTGTGTTCCTTCCAAACAACTCAACTCTAGTTTCATCTGTCCACAGAATATTTTGCCAGTAGCGCTGTGGAACATCCAGGTGCTCTTTTGCAAACTTCAGACGTGCAACAATGTTTTTTTTAGACAGCAGTGGCTTTTTCCGTGGTGTCCTCCCATGAACACCATTGTTGTTTAGTGTTTTATGTGTCGTAGACTTGTCAACAGAGATGTTAGCATGGTCCCGTGTGGCTCAGTTGGTAGAGCATGGTGTTTGCAACGCCAGGGTTGTGGGTTCGATTCCCACGGGGGACCAGTACCGAGAATTTTTTTTGAAATGTATGCATTCACTACTGTAAGTCGCTCTGGATAAGAGCGTCTGCTAAATGACTAAAATGTTTAAAAATGTTCCAGAGATTTCTGTAAGTCTTTAACTGACACTCTAGGATTCTTCTTAACCTCACTGAGCATTCTGCACTGTGCTCTTGCAGTCATCTTTGTAGGACGGCCACTCCTAGGGAGAGTAGCAACAGTACTGAACTTTCTCCATTTATAGACAATTTGTCTAACCGTGGACTGATGAACATCAAGGCTTTTAGAGATACTTTTGTAACCCTTTCCAGCTTTATGCAAGTCAACAATTCTTAATCTTAGGTCTTCTGATATCTTTTTTGTTCGAGGCATGTTTCACATCAGGCAATGCTTCTTGTGAATAAACTTTTTTTTATATTGCAGGGCAACTCTAACCAACATCTCCAATCTCGGCTCATTGATTGGACTCCAGGTTAGCTGACTCCTGACTCCAATTAGCTTTTGGAGAAGTCATTAGCCTAGGTGTTCATATACTTTTTCCAACCTACACTGTGAATGTTTAAATGATGTATTCAATATAGACGAGAAAAATACAATAATTGGTGTGTTATTAGTTTAAGCAGACTGTGTTTGTCTATTGTTGTGACTTAGATGAAGAGCAGATCAAATTTGATGAACAATTTATGCAGAAATCCAGGTAATTCCAAAGGGTTCACATACTTTTTCTTGCGACTGTATACCCCAAACTAATTTTCTCCTGTCTCTCTGTTGTTCCTCTGCAGCAGACAGGGGTCAGGGGTCATACTTAACAATGTCAGATAAAGGTCAAGGTCAAGTTTAGGCATCAGCCAATTGAGTTGTTGACGTCGTGTCACGTGGTAGAACGCTCACTACATTGTAGCTGGTCCCATTAGGTAACATGCCACTCGTTAGCCCTATGCTAACCTCCCCAGGCGGCAGGGATAATTTCCTGTAACAACTTCCTCATCAGCCTATTAATAAATATCTTAAACTTTATCTCCACAAATCAACAAAGCGTTTCATGAAATGGGTCAACTTGTCCACCAGAGGAATTTTGTTAACATCCAAAGTCGAGGTTTACTTTTGTTCCACTTGGTCTGTCACAACTACCAATATGTTGCATGATGGGTCCTTGACTAAGCTACTAGCTACTAAAGGTTGAACAAATTCTAAATGCACGTTTTCTCACATATGACAAGCTGCTGCTTATCCGTTTAACACACATCCATGTGCTTTTACCGAATAAAGGACGTCTGTACAATAGGTACATAGTAGAAAAGAAGTGAAATAGGTGACATTTACCACAATTGACATCACTGCCAAGTGACGTACAGCCTCGCTAAGATGCTTAACTCTGATTCTCTGGGTTACAGGAATCACGGGTTCGAGTCCCCCTCAAGTTAAGCGTTTTTTTGTTAAAGAAAAAACTGTTCACTGCTGGTCCTCAATGCTTGATTCAAATAAGGCATATGTGACAAAGTGGATGAATATATGAATTCATATTAAACGTTGTACATGGAAGTCTAGCCCACATCAGAAATGACGTGGTGTTTTTGGTCGTGCAGTGACGTTATGCTGTACTATTACTCGGTATGTTAGGGCTGTGTAGAATACTAATTCACCGTTTAGTGATCTTTCAAGACATTGATTCAGCTTTGATCTAAACTTTATTAAACAAGCACCATTCATTCGTCATGCATATAAAATGGGCACCTAAGTATGGTGATGATATCATGAAGCCCGGCCGTTCCCATCCCTACTAACCGGAGACTCACACCTAGACGACCCCTAGATCTGTCCTGGGTGGCTGTTCAAAGAGACTGTCTATTTATCCTAACCTTAACTCTGACCCTAACACTTGATTTAGGAAACAATTCATTCAATCTATGTGTATATACACTGGAAGAATTTACACTAGATGCACTAGGAATGATAAACTACACGACCAACAGTATGGGGACACCTGCTCGTCCAACATATCATTCTAAAATCCTGGGCATAAATCTGGAGCTGGTCCTCTCTTTGCTGCTATAACAGCCTCCACTCTTCTGGGAAGGCTTTCCACTAGATGTGGGAACATTGCTGCAGGGACTTGCTTCCATTCAGCCACCCAGATTCGTCCATCCATGGGACAGCCAGATGGTGAAGCGTGGTTCATCACTCCAGAGAACACGTTTCCACTGCTCCAGAGTTCAATGGCGGCGAGCTTTACACCACTCCAGCCGACGCTTGGCATTGCACATGGTGATCTTAGGCTTGTGTGCGGCTGCTCTGCCATGGAAACCCATTTCATGAAGCTCCCGACGAACAGGCAGTTTAGAACTCAGTAGTGAGTGTTGCAACTGTGCGTTTCAGCAGTCGGTGGGTCCGTTCTGTGAGCTTGTGTGGCCTTCCTCTTTGCTATTGAGCCGTTGTTTCTCCGAGACATTTCCACTTCACAATAACAGCACCTACAGTCGACCGGGGAAGTTCTAGCAGGGCAGAAATTTGACGAAATGACATGTTGGAAAGGTGGCATCCAATAACGGTGCCACGTTGACAGTCACTGAGCTCTTCAGTAAGGCCATTCTACTGCTAATGTTTGTCTATGGAGATTGCATGGTTGTGTGCTCTATTTCATACACCTGTCAGCAACGGGTGTGGCTGAAATAGCCAAATCCACTCATTTGAAGGGGTGTCCACATACTTTTGTATATATAGTGTATGTGAATGGTGTGTATAGACAATATGGACAGTATAGGAATAGAAAAGGTGTGAATAGCAGTAGTTGTATAGGATGAATCTTGACTAGAATTAAGCAATAAGGCCAGAGGGGGTGTGGTATATGGCCGATATACCACGGATAAGGGCTGTTCTTTTGTACGATTACAGCCCTTATCCGTGGTATATTGGCCATATATCACAAACCCCAGAGGTGCCTTATTGCTATTATAAACTGGTTACCAACGTAATTGGAGCAGTAAAAATAAATGTTTTGTCATACTGGCTTGCTTCTGAAGCTAAGCAGGGTTGGTCCTGGTCAGTCCCTGGATGGGAGACCAGATGCTGCTGGAAGTGGTGTTGGAGGGCCAGTAGGAGGCACTCTTTCCTCTGGTCTAAAAAATACTGCCCTGTGTAGGGTGCCGTCTTTCGGATGGGACGTTAAACGGGTGTCCTGACTCTCTGAGGTCATTAAAGATCCCATTGCACTTATCGTAAGAGTAGGGGTGTTAACCCCGGTGGCCTGGCTAAATTCCCAATCTGGCCCTCAAACCATCACGGCCACCTAATCATCCCCAGCTTACAATTGGCTCATTCATCCCCCTCCTATCCCCTGAAACTATTCCCCAGGTCGTTGCTGTAAATAAGAATGTGTTCTCAGTCAACTTACCTGGTAAAATAACGGTAAAGTTTTTATTTCTTTTAAGTAAAAATACCTGTGGTAATACGGTCTGATATACCATTGCTGTCAGCTAATCGGCATTCAGGGCTCGAACCACCCAGTTTATAATACAGTACAGTCGTGGCAAAAAGTTTTGAGAATGACACAAATATTAATTTTCACAAAGTCTTGCTGCCTCAGTTTGTATGATGGCAGTTTGCATATACTCCAGAATGTTATGAAGAGTGATCAGATGAATTGCAATTAATTGCAAAGTTCCTCTTTGCCATCCCAAAAAAAAACATTTCCACTGCATTTCAGCCCTGCCACAAAAGGACCAGCTGACATCATGTCAGTGATTCTCTCGTTAATATAGGTGTGAGTGTTGACGAGGACAAGGCTGGAGATCACTCTGTCATGCTGATTGAGTTCGAATAACAGACTGGAAGCTTCAAAAGGAGGGTGGTGCTTGGAATCATTGTTCTTCCTCTGTCAACCATGGTTACCTGCAAGGAAACACGTGCCGTCATCATTGCTTTGCACAAAAAGGGCTTCACAGGCAAGGATATTGCTGCCAGTAAGATTGCACCTAAATCAACCATTTATCGGATCATCAAGAACTTCAAGGAGAGCGGTTTAATTGTTGTGAAGAAGGCTTCAGGGTGCCCAAGAAAGTCCAGCAAGCGCCAGGACCGTCTCCTAAAGTTGATTCAGCTGCGGGATCGGGGCACCACCAGTCCAGAGCTTGTTCAGGAATGGCCCAGGCAGGTGTGCGTGCATCTGCACGCACAGTGAGGCAAAGACTTTTGGAGGATGGCCTGGTGTCAAGAAGGGCAGCAGAGAAGCCACTTCTCTCCAGGAAAAACATCAGGGACAGACTGATATTCTGCAAAAGGTACAGGGATTGGACTGCTGAGGACTTCGGGTAAAGTCATTTTCTCTGATGAATCCCCTTTCCGATTTTTTGGGGCATCCGGAAAAAAAGCTTGTCTGGAGAAAACAAGGTGAGCGCTACCATCAGTCCTGTGTCATGCCAACAGTAAAGCATCCTGAGACCATTCATGTGTGGGGTTGCTTCTCAGCCAAGGGAGTGGGCTCACTCACAATTTGGCCTAAGAACACAGCCATGAATAAAGAATGGTACCAACACATCCTCCGAGAGCAACTTCTCCCAACCATCCAGGAACAGTTTGGTGACGAGCAATGCCTTTTCCAGCATGATGGAGCACCTTGCCATAAGGCAAAAGTGATAATTAAGTGGCTCGGGGAACAAAACATCGATATTTTGGGTCCGTGGCCAGGAAACTCCCCAGACCTTAATCCCATTGAGAACTTGTGGTCAATCCTCAAGAGGCGGGTGGACAAACAAAAACCCACAAATTCTGACAAACTCCAAGCATTGATTATGCAAGAATGGGCTGCCATCAGTCAGGATGTGGCCCAGAAGTTAATTGACAGCATGCCAGGGCGTATTGCAGAGGTCTTGAAAAAGCAGGGTAAACACTGCAAGTATTGACTCTTTGCATCAACTTTATGTAATTGTCAATAAAAGCCTTTGACACATATGAAATGCTTGTAATTATACTTCAGTATTCCATAGTAACATCTGATAAAAATATCTAAAGACACTGAAGCAGCAGACTTTGTGGAAATGAATATTTGTGTCATTCTCAACTTTTGGCCACGACTGTACATACAGTGCCTTCAGAAAGTATTCACACCCCTTGACTTTTTCCAAATGTTGTTGTTTTCCAGCCTGAATTTCAAATGGATTAAATGTAGATGTTTTTTGACTGGCCTAAACACAATAAACAATAAAGTGGAATTATTGAATATCCCTTTGAGCATGGTGAAGTTATTCATTACATTTTGGATGGTGTATCAATACACCCAGTCACTGCAAAGATACAGGATCAGTTGCCGGAGAGGAAGGAAACCGCTCAGCGATTTCGCCATGAGGCCAATGGTGACTTTAAAACAGTTACAGAGTTTAATGGCTGTGATAGGAGAGAACTGAGGATGGATCAACAACATTGTAGTTACTCCACAATACTAACCTAATTGACAGAGTGCTTACCAAGAAGACAGTGAATGTTCCTGAGTGGCCGAGTTACAGTTTTGACTTAAATCTACTTGAACATCTATGTCAAGACCTGAAAATAGTTGTGTAGCAATGATCAACAACCAACTTGACAGAGTTTAAAGAATTTTGAGAAGAATAATGGGCAAATGTTGCACAATCCAGGTGTAGAAAGCTCTTAGAGACTTACCCAGAAAGACTCACAGCTGTATTCACTGCCAAAGGTGATTCTAACATTTATTGACTCAGAGGTGTGAATACATATGTGAATGAGATATTTCTGTATTTCATTTTCAATAAATTTGCAAACATTTCTAATAAGTTTTTTTCTTTGTCATTATGGGGTACTGTGATGTCATGGGGTACTGTGATGCCATTATGGGGTACTGTGTGTAGATGGATGAGAAGAGCATCTATTTAACCCATGTTGAATTCAGGTTGTAACACGACAAAATGGGTAATAAGTCAAGGGGTATGAATACTTTCTGAAGGCACTTTTGAACTGGGTAAAACAGTATCTCAACATTGTTAAAGTGACCAGGGGGATACCTAGTCAGTTGTACAACTGAAGGCCTTCAATACTTCCCAGTGTTCAAAGACGAAATACTAAAACTAAAATATAAACTAAAATATAAACACAACATGTAAAGTGTTGGTATCATGTTTCATGAGCTGAAATAAAATATCCCAGACATGTTTAAGACGCACAAAAAGCTTATTTCTCTCAAACTTTGTACACTAATTTGTTTACATCCCTGTTAGTGAGCATATCTCCTTTGCCAAGATAATCCATCCACCTTACAGGTGTGGCATATCAAGAAGCTGATTAAACAGCATGATCATTACACAGGTGCATTACACAGAAAACACTGGAGAACCCCCTAACCCTCTGGCCATGCTGGAGAACCCCCTAACCCTCTGGCCATGCTGAAGAACCCCCTAACCCTCTGGCCATGCTGAAGAACCCCCTAACCCTCTGGCCATGCTGGAGAACACTGAAGAACCCCCTAAACCTCTGGCCATGCTGAAGAACCCCCTAACCCTCTGGCCATGCTGAAGAACCCCCTAACCCTCTGGCCATGCTGAAGAACCCCCTAACCCTCTGGCCATGCTGAATAACCCCCTAACCCTCTGGCCATGCTGAAGAACCCCCTAACCCTCTGGCCATGCTGAAGAACCCCCTAACCCTCTGGCCATGCTGAAGAACCCCCTAACCCTCTGGCCATGCTGGAGAACCCCCTAACCCTCTGGCCATGCTGAAGAACCCCCTAACCCTCTGGCCATGCTGGAGAACCCCCTAATCCTCTGGCCATGCTGAAGGACCTTCTAACCCTCTGGCCATGCTGGAGAACCCCCTAACCCTCTGGCCATGCTGAAGAACCCCCTAACCCTCTGGCCATGCTGAAGAACCCCCTAACCCTCTGGCCATGCTGGAGAACACTGAAGAACCCCCTAACCCTCTGGCCATGCTGAAGAACCCCCTAATCCTCTGGCCATGCTGGAGAACCCCCTAATCCTCTGGCCATGCTGAAGAACCCCCTAACCCTCTGGCCATGCTGGAAAACACTGAAGAACCCTCTAACCCTCTGGCCATGCTGAAGAACCCCCTAACCCTCTGGCCATGCTGAAGAACCCCCTAATCCTCTGGCCATGCTGAAGAACCCCCTAACCCTCTGGCCATGCTGAAGAACCCCCTAACCCTCTGGCCATGCTGAAGAACCCCCTAACCCTCTGGCCATGCTGAAGAACCCTCTGACCATGCTGAAGAACCCCCTAACCCTCTGGCCATGCTGGAGAACACTGAAGAACCCTCTAACCCTCTGGCCATGCTGAAGAACCCCCTAACCCTCTGGCCATGCTGAAGAACCCCCTAACCCTCTGGCCATGCTGAAGAACCCCCTAACCCTCTGGCCATGCTGAATAACCCCCTAACCCTCTGGCCATGCTGAAGGACCCCCTAACCCTCTGGCCATGCTGAAGAACCCCCTAACCCTCTGGCCATGCCGAAGAACCCCCTAACCCTCTGGCCATGCTGAAGAACCCCCTAACCCTCTGGCCATGCTGAAGAACCCCCTAACCCTCTGGCCATGCTGGAGAACCCCCTAACCCTCTGGCCATACTGAAGGACCCCCTAACCCTCTGGCCATGCTGAAGGACCCCCTAACCCTCTGGCCATGCTGGGAAACACTGAAGTCTTCTTAGGGATAGGCGTCCCGCTTAGCGGGGCAACTTCCGGTGAAACTGGAGGGCGCGCAATTCAAATAATAATCATTAAAATTATGGATATTAAACACTTAGGTACATACAAGTGTATTATATCTGTTGAAAGCCTAAATTCTTGTTAATCTAACTGCACTGTCCGATTTACAGTAGCTATTACAGCGAAAACATGCCATGCGATTGTTTGAGGACGGTGCCCCATATCAAAATATTTTTCCACCGGCACAGGTTTCATAAATTCACAAAGAGCGATTAAATATTCACTTCCTTTTTGAAAATCTTCCTCTGATTTGTCATCCAAAGGGTCACAGCTATAACATGTAGTGTCGTTTTGTTAGATAAAATCCTTCTTTATATCCCAAAAAGTCAGTTTAGTTGGCGCCATCGATTTGAGTAATCCACTCGTTCAACATGCAGAGAAAGGAATCCGAAAATCTTCCCCTAAACTTTGTTTCAACGAGTCAAAATATGTTTCTATTTACTCCTCAGATACCCTAAAATGTAATCAAACTATAATATTTCTTACAGAAAGAAGTATTTTCAATAGGAAACCGATTTTAGCAGGTGTCTTGTCTTCATGGCGCACGCAAACACGAATTTCCAAGACTGTGTCCCTGTATTAAAACTGATATTTCTTATTCGTTTTGGAAGTTACAAGCCTGGAACCTTGAACATAGACTGCTGACACCCTGTGGAAGCCATAGGAATTGCATCCTGGGAGCTAGAATTGAGTATGCCCTTATACTTGCCATTGTAAGGACATTGTCTCTCTCTCAAAAGAAATCTGGTTGGTTTTTCTCTGGATTTTCTCCTACCATATCTATTGTGTTATTGTCTCCTACATTATTTTAACATTTTTACAAACTTCAAAGTGTTTTCTTTCCAATGGTACCAATTATATGCATATCCTGACATGCCCAAAGCATATCCTTTGGACACGTCATTCAGGTGGAAATTGTGAAAAAGGGGCCTAGCCCTAAGAAGTTTTTAATTTAGGAGACGTTTAGTTCTCATTTAGTGTGTTTCTCTCTCTCTCTCCATCTCTCCCCCTCCCCCTTCCTTCCTTCCTCTCCCCTCTCGCGGCCTAAGGCCTTCTTTGTGTCTGTTTATACAGAGCTCTCATAATCACCTAACTTCTCCCTTGTCAGTCATCTCAAATCCCCTCCCCTTCTTCCCTTTCTCCTCCATCTCGTCCTCCACCCCTTTCTCTCTCTCTCTCTCTCTCTCTCTTCCTCCACATCTCTCTCGCTCTAGCAATATCCCAGGCTGGCCAATAGAGGGGGTAGTTCAGCCACTGCAGCCATATGAAGGCCTGTTTCTGTCCAGATGGACTGCTACCACTGTCAGCCACCATAGATAGACATCTCACTAGGAACTTAAAGGGATAGTGCCAGCATGCTAGCTGTTCCTGTAGACTTCCAGTCATTCCGCTAATGCTAGTTAGCAATGGCTCCAGAAACGACATTCAACTTCCTTCAAACTGCACACAAAGACATAAAAATGAAATCCATGAGTCAGTCTGACTGGTTTAGTAGAAAAACAGGTCTTTGAAAAAATGTTGCATCAGAAGATACCAGCTTTATCTGATCAAGGTTCTATCGACTCTAGTGTCTTAGTGCTAGGCGAGAGCAAAAGCCTGCACTGCCCTGTATCTCCCCAGGACCAGGGTTAGTGAACACTGATTATATACCAGTGTCATTTGTGTCCGTGTTTTGTTTGGGTGAATACTCAGAGCCAAATGAACATGACTGATATAACAACCCCCCCAGCCATTCATAACAAGTTAGACCAGTTAGAGCTCCATTGGTTCTGGTGAGACAGACAGATGGGAGTGGATTTGTTGGGATTTGGCGTCTGGGCTACGGGACCCTCCCATTGGTTAAGCCGGGTTCCGATAAGACTTCAAAGGGCGGAGCTAATTAATAAAATGTTTACATTATCCACGCTCATACACAGCTTTGAGTCTGACCCCTCATTACTCTCTGTGTGTGTGTGTGTGTGTGTGTGTGTGTGTGTGTGTGTGTGTGTGTGTGTGTGTGTGTGTGTGTGTGTGTGTGTGTGTGTGTGTGTGTGTGTGTGTGTGTGTCAGTGTGCCCATCCAGCCCCCTAATTTAAAAAAAACGAATTGGATAAGATAAATGAGACATTGTGAACTTTGTTGTTGAACATTGTTGGCATGAAAGAAACAATTCAATGTCATATAAGAATTAGGACACACTATAAATCAATGTCAAAAGTGAAGAACAAAATGCTAACTATGACTCCCTCTTCCTGCTATTGTTCTCTCTCTCTATCCCTCTCTATCCCTCTCACTCTCTATCCATCTCCCTCTCTCTACAGCCCAGTCCTATCCCGAGCCCAGTGCTTGGTGGGAAGCCCAACGCTAGCCAATCCCTGCTGGCCTGGTGCCGTGAGGTCACAAAGAATTACCGCGGAGTCAAGATTACCAACTTCACCACATCCTGGAGGAACGGCCTGGCATTCTGCGCCCTTCTCCATCACTTCAGACCTGATTACATGTGAGTTATACACACACACACTCCTACACTCAAGAGTCCATATGGGAAACCTAATGATCTATCTAGAGAAGAGAGCACAAGATAAAGCATCAAAGCTGTGTGTGTGTGTGTCTGTGTGTGTGTGTGTGATTGTTGTGTTATTCTAGTATTTTCCACTCTATTAGTTTAGCTGATTGAGCTGCTGTGAAATTGCATGTTACAGTTCTAATGCCATTACATGTGGCGCATATCTAATCTCTTTCTCTCTCTCTCTCTCTCTCTCTCTCTCTCTCTCTCTCCTCCGTTCTCGCTCTCTCTGACCTCTCTGTTCTCTCTCTCTCTCTCTCTCTCTCTCTCTCTCTCTCTCCTCTGTTCTCGCTCTCTCTCTGACCTCTCTGTTCTCTCTCTCTCTGACCTCTCCTCTGTTCTCTCCAGAGACTACAAGGCCCTCAATCCTCAGGATATTAAGGAAAACAACAAAAAGGTAAGTGTCTGCTGCCCTCTGTGCCACACACAAACACACACCATTACTGGTCCTGTAGTGGAATAACACCATTACTGGTCCTGTAGCGGAATAACACCATTACTGGTCCTGTAGAGGAATAACACCATTACTGGTGCTGTAGTGGGTCCTGTAGTGGAATAACACCATTACTGGTGCTGTAGTGGGTCCTGTAGTGGAATAACACCATTACTGGTCCTGTAGTGGAATAACACCATTACTGGACCTGTAGTGGAATAACACCATTACTGGTCCTGTAGCGGAATAACACCATTACTGGTGCTGTACTGGAATAACACCATTACTGGTGCTGTACTGGAATAACACCATTACTGGTGCTGTAGTGGAATAACACTATTACTGGTGCTGTAGTGGAATAAGACCGTTACTGGTCCTGTAGTGGAATAACACCATTACTGGACCTGTAGTGGAATAACACCATTACTGGTGCTGTAGCGGAATAACACTACATGTGTTAACACTACTGGTGCTGTAGTGGTATAACACCATTACTGGTGCTGTAGTGGAATAAGACCGTTACTGGTCCTGTAGAGAAATAACACTACTGGTGCTGTAGTGGTATAACACCATTACTGGTGCTGTAGTGGAATAAGACCGTTACTGGTCCTGTAGAGAAATAACACCATTACTGGTGCTGTAGTGGAATAACACCATTACTGGTCCTGTAGTGGAATAACACCATTACTGGTCCTGTAGTGGAATAACACCATTACTGGTGCTGTAGTGGGATAAGACCGTTACTGGTCCTGTAGAGGAATAACACCATTACTGGTCCTGTAGAGAAATAACACCATTACTGGTCCTGTAGTGGAATAACACCATTACTGGTCCTGTAGCGGAATAACACCATTACTGGTCCTGTAGAGGAATAACACCATTACTGGTGCTGTAGTGGGTCCTGTAGTGGAATAACACCATTACTGGTCCTGTAGTGGAATAACACCATTACTGGTCCTGTAGTGGAATAACACCATTACTGATGCTGTAGTGGAATAACACCATTACTGGTGCTGTAGTGGAATAAGACCATTACTGGTCCTGTAGAGGAATAACACCATTACTGATCCTGTAGAGGAATAACACCATTACTGGTGCTGTAGCGGAATAACACCATTACTGGTGCTGTAGTGGAATAACACCATTACTGGTGCTGTAGCGGAATAACACCATTACTGGTGCTGTAGTGGAATAACACCATTACTGGACCTGTAGTGGAATAACACCATTACTGGTGCTGTAGTGGAATAACACCATGACGGGTCCTGTAGTGGAATAACACCATTACTGGTGCTGTAGTGGAATAACACCATGACGGGTCCTGTAGTGGAATAACACCATTACTGGTGCTGTAGTGGAATAAGACCGTTACTGGTCCTGTAGAGGAATAACACCATTAGTGAGTTTTGTCTTGCTCGCCTCTTGTCCGCATACACAATTAGAGGGTTAGAGAGTTAGAGAGTTGGAGAGGTATAGGGTATGAGGCGGAGGGTTAGGGGGTAGAGGATATGGGGTAGAGGGTTGGAGAGGTAGAGGGTATGGGGTAGAGGGGCAGAGGGGTAGAGGGTATGGGGTAGAGTGTTGGAGAGGTAGAGGGTCTGGGGCGGAGAGGTAGAGGGTCTGGGGCGGAGAGGTAGAGGGTATGGGGCGGAGAGGTAGAGGGTCTGGGGCGGAGAGGTAGAGGGTCTGGGGCGGAGAGGTAGAGGGTCTGGGGCGGAGAGGTAGAGGGTCTGGGGCGGAGAGGTAGAGGGTATGGGGCGGAGAGGTAGAGGGTCTGGGGCGGAGAGGTAGAGGGTCTGGGGCGGAGAGGTAGAGGGTCTGGGGCGGAGAGGTAGAGGGTATGGGGCGGAGAGGTAGAGGGTATGGGGCGGAGAGGTAGAGGGTCTGGGGCGGAGAGGTAGAGGGTCTGGGGCGGAGAGGTAGAGGGTATGGGGCGGAGGGTTAGAGAGGTATGGGGCGGAGAGGTAGAGGGTCTGGGGCGGAGAGGTAGAGGGTATGGGGCGGAGAGGTAGAGGGTATGGGGCGGAGAGGTAGAGGGTATTGGGCGGAGGGTTAGAGAGGTATGGGGCAGAGGGGTAGAGGGTTGGAGAGGTAGAGGGTATGGGGTGGAGGGGTAGAGGGTATGGGGCGGAGGGTTAGAGGGGCGGAGAGGTAGAGGGTATGGGGCGGAGGGGTAGAGGGTTGGAGAGGTAGAGGGTATGGGGCGGAGGAGTAGAGGTTTGGAGAAGTAGAGGGTATGGGGCGGAGGGTTAGAGGGGCGGAGAGGTAGAGGGTATGGGGTGGAGGGTTAGGGTTAGGGGGAAAGTCACCTCTGAGAGGTATAGTATCATAAATAGACGACCTGCCGTGTGTGTTGCGTGTGTGTGTGTGTGATGCGTGTTAAATGCCTGTGTGGGTGAGGACACATGTAAGGTGTGTGTGTGTGGTTTCATGGACCAGGCCTTGCAATGATGTAATCCTGTTTACAGCTGTCTTCCTTCTTTCATTCAGCCCTTCTCTCGTTCCTCCTCTCCTCTCCTCCTCTCAACCCATTGAGGAATTTGCTGCGAGACGGGGCCTGACAAATAGGCTTTCACACACTCCCTGGTCCCAAAAACCTTACCACACTTCTGTATGGGGAGTAGAAAGAGAAAGATGTGTGAGACGTAGAGAGGTAATGTAGCTACAACAAGAGGAGAGAGGTAATGTAGTCACATCCACAAGGGGAGAGAGAGGTAATGTAGCTACAACAAGAGGAGAGAGGTAATGTAGTCACATCAACAAGGGGAGAGAGAGAGAGGTAATGTAGCTACAGCAAGAGGAGAGAGGTAATGTAGTCACATCAACAAGGGGAGAGAGAGAGGTATTGTAACTACAACAAGAGGAGAGAGGTAATGTAGTCACATCCACAAGGGGAGAGAGAGAGGTAATGTAGCTACAACAAGAGGAGAGAGGTAATGTAGTCACATCAACAAGGGGAGAGAGAGAGAGGTAATGTAGCTACAACAAGAGGAGAGAGGTAATGTAGTCACATCAACAAGGGGAGAGAGAGGTAATGTAGCTACAACAAGAGGAGAGAGGTAATGTAGTCACATCAACAAGGGGAGAGAGAGGTAATGTAGTCACATCAACAAGGGGAGAGAGGTAATATAGTCACATCAACAAGGGGAGAGAGAGGTAATGTAGTCACATCAACAAGGGGAGAGAGGTAATATAGTCACATCAACAAGGGGGGAAAGAGAGGTAATGTAGCCACAAGAAACGGAGAGAGGTAATGTAGCCACATCAACAAGAGGAGAGAGGTAATATAGTCACATCAACAAGGGGAGAGAGAGGTAATGTAGCTACAACAAGAGGAGAGAGGTAATGTAGTCACATCAACAAGGGGAGAGAGAGGTAATGTAGTCACATCAACAAGGGGAGAGAGGTAATATAGTCACATCAACAAGGGGAGAGAGAGGTAATGTAGTCACATCAACAAGGGGAGAGAGGTAATATAGTCACATCAACAAGGGGGGAAAGAGAGGTAATGTAGCCACAAGAAACGGAGAGAGGTAATGTAGCCACATCAACAAGAGGAGAGAGGTAATATAGTCACATCAACAAGGGGAGAGAGAGGTAATGTAGCTACAACAAGAGGAGAGAGGTAATGTAGTCACATCAACAAGGGGAGAGAGAGGTAATGTAGTCACATCAACAAGGGGAGAGAGGTAATATAGTCACATCAACAAGGGGGGAAAGAGAGGTAATGTAGCCACAAGAAACGGAGAGAGGTAATGTAGCCACATCAACAAGAGGAGAGAGGTAATATAGTCACATCAACAAGGGGGGAAAGAGAGGTAATGTAGCCACAACAAGCGGAGAGAGGTAATATAGCCACATCAAGAGGAGAGAGGTAATGTAGCCACAACAAGCGGAGAGAGGTAATGTAGCCACAACAAGCGGAGAGAGGTAATGTAGCCACAACAAGCGTATAGAGGTAATGTAGCCACAACAAGCGTAGAGAGGTAATGTAGCCACAACAAGCGGAGAGAGGTAATGTAGCCACAACAAGTGGACAGAGGTAATATAGCCACAACAAGAGGAGAGAGGTAATGTAGCCACAACAAGCGGAGAGGGGTAATGTAGCCACAACAAGCGGAGAGAGGTAATGTAGCCACATCAAGAGGGGAGAGGTAATGTAGCCACAACAAGAGGAGAGAGGTAATATAATCACATCAACAAGAGAGAGGGAGGTAATGTAGCCACAACAAGAGGGAGGGAGGTAATGTAGCCACAACAAGAGGAGAGAGGTAATATAGTCACATTAACAAGGGGAGAGGTAATGTAGCCACAACAAGAGGAGAGAGAGAGAGCTAATGTAGTCACATCAACAAGATGAGAGAGGTAATGTAGCCACAACAAGAGGAGAGAGGTAATATAGTCACATCAACAAGGAGAGGTAATGTAGCCACAACAAGTGGAGAGAGGTAATATAGTCACATCAACAAGGAGAGAGGTAATGTAGCCACAACAAGTGGAGAGAGGTAATATAGTCACATCAACAAGGAGAGGTAATGTAGCCACAACAAGAGGAGAGAGGTAATATAGCCACATCAAGAGGAGAGTAATGTAGCCACACAAATATGAGGGTGAGAGGTAATGTAGTCACAACAACAAGTGGAGAGAGGTAATGTAGCCACAACAAGAGAGAGGTAATGTAGCCACAAGAGGAGATAGAAAGAGGTAATGTGGCCACAACAAGAGAGAGAGGTAATGTAGTCACAACAAGAGGAGAGAGGTAATGTAGCTACATCAACGAGAAGAGAGTGAAGTAGAGAGGTAATGTAGGTTCACCAACAAGACGAGAGAGAAGTAGAGGTAATGTAGGTTCACCAACAAGAAGAGAGAGAAGTGGAGAGAGGTAATGTAGCTTCACCAACAAGAAGAGAGAGAAGTAGAGAGAGGTAATGTAGCTACATCAATACAACATAGAACACCAGGTCAAATTGCCACCTGGTACCTACAGCACCATGTGAATCACAATAAAAATGAATATTTTCTGATCTTTCTGATTTTATAATCACAGTTGTCATTTGTATAGAATACAACGAGGAATTTGAACTCCAATGGTTGTCACCGTTGTGAATAATCCGTGTGAGTGCTCGGGGCGCCTAAACCTGGTCCTCCCTCAGCAGCACACTGCCTCATATCAGATATCATGGGGAATTACTTCTGCTTTTTCTCATTACACACAAAAACACACACACACACATCGCAGTGTGTTCATTCATTGATAATGGATCTTTTCAAAGGCCATGATGATAAAAACTCAAAATATTCTCCTGTTATTGATTGTCCTTATCAGTCATATTTCAATGGTCTGTCTGTCTGTCTCTGGGGTTACTGCACCGTGCAATCACTTCTTACACAAGAAGGGGGGAGGAGGAAGGGGGGAGGAGGAAGAGGGGGAGGGTGTCTTGTCATTTAGATAGAAATGAATGGTTTGACTCTCTTCTCCTCCATTTTGACTTTCCCCCTCTATTCTGCTCTCTTCCACTCTCTTTCTCCGTCTTCCTCCTCTCTCTTTTAACTTCCTTATTTCTCTATACTGTACCACAGGAATCAACTAGATTTAACTTGGGGCGGCAGCGTAGCCTAGTGGTTAGAGTGTTGGACTAGTAACCTAAAGGTTGCAAGATCAAATCCCCGAGCTGACAAGGTAAAAATCAGTCGTTCTGCCCCTGAACAAGGCAGTTAACCCACTGTTCCTAGGCTGTCATTGTAAATAAGAATTTGTTCTTAACTGACTTGCCTAGTTAAATAAAGGTAAAATATTTGTCTATACTGTACACCAGGGGTCATCAACTAGATTTAACTTCCTTATTTATCTATACTGTACACCAGGGGTCATCAACTAGATTTAACTTCCTTATTTATCTATACTGTACACCATGGTTCACATCAACTAGATTTAACTTCCTTATTTATCTATACTGTACACCATGGTTCACATCAACTAGATTTAACTTCCTTATTT